>NC_064809.1:102751114-102786452 GCF_023721935.1 Panthera uncia | reverse complement strand
CCCCCCCCCCCCCCCCCCCCCCCCCCCCGCCCCGGCCATTTGCCACTTTATCTTCCTTTGGGTTCAGAAATCTGATGGTGGATTGGCTGCTTCTTGCGGTAGCGTCATGTCCTTCTGGTCTACCTTTCACTGTACCCGTGACATAACAGCCCGTTTTCCGTACGTGCACCCTGATAGCAGTTCATCTCAGCTAGATTTATCTCTCACTCCCTGCCCAGTTGCTTCTCAGACTCCATAGCTCTGGATGCCTACGGAAACTTCCCTGGCACTCAAGTTTGAGCAGCCTGCATGTATTCCTGGCACTCATGCACGTACACCCTGGAACTGCAAGGGAATTGTCACTCCTTGACCAGTGTGGGGACAGGAGCTTCTCTCCAGTGCACAGTTTTGGGGTGTGCACTCCCTGGATCTGCAAAAGGTCGCATTGACATCAACTCCCATTTGCTTAGTCATAGACGTCTCAAAAATGGACTGCACTAGCAGCTTTTTTTTCTGTCATGGTTTCAGTTCCCATCCTTTACCACCATCCCCTGGAATCACTTCCTAGAAATGATTTATCTACCTGCAAGCCCACATTTCAGTCTCTTCTGTTAGGAAGCCACCGAGACTCAGAGAAGCTGGAAAGCAGAGAAGGAACTATTCACGCCTTTCCTCCACCACAACGTTTCTGATAACCAAGGAGCTGGAGAAACAGAATTTAGTCGAATTTGAGGATCAAAATAATACCAAAAATGAGAATCTTGGTGAGGATTTTTCTCCCACCTTGACCGATCACTGAACTTTGGTCGTTTTATCCATTACCAAAGGCATTTTTGATAGTGGCCAAGCCTTAAGGGAGCACTCTCAAGTTTTGGGCTACTTTGGATTAACCTTGAAATATGCAGGTACAGATTTTCCTAAGCTGGTGTGGCCTGAGAGTTTCGATGAAGAACTTTTGAAGAACTTTTGGATAACAGAGGCCAAAGAAATATTTTCTATTTAACCATGTCATTAAAAAATTAGGTAAGCTAGAGCTTTAAACAGTAACTAAATTTTCTCTGAACTACAAGAATTCTATTGTGTAAGCTTCCAGCTTCAAGGCATTTGTGCCAGACTTGGGTAGAGAGAAAAAATGTGCTGTCCTAGATTCTGTGCCATTTTCTCCTGCTTTCAACTGTATTTAGGACCCAGGAAGGAAATTACAAAGGATAGAGGCAGATTTATCCTGAAGCTAATTAAGTATTTGCTTTAGGGCCCTCCACTTGCATGGGTCCTTACAATATGCTCACATGGTTATGTTATCAGGGAATGTGAGAATTAAGATATTTTCTTCTTATTTTTTAATGTTTATTTTTGAGAGAGAGAGAGACAGAGTGTGAGTGGGGGGAGGGGCAGAGAGAGAGGGAGACACAGAATCTGAAGCAGGCTCCAGGCTCTGAGCTGTCAGCCCAGAGCCCCACACAGGGCTCAAGCCCACGAATCGTGAGATCAACCTGAACTGAAGTCAGATGCTGTACCAACTGAGCCACCCAGGTGCCCCAAGAATTAAGATATTTTCACTACAGTTGCTTAAAGAAATGTTTCTTTTAACAAATGGCTCCAGGCTGTTTTGGAATCTGGCTTAAGGTAACTGATTTGGAGATACATTGGAGTTCTGGTAGAAAATACTGTAACAAGATCCATCTTTGTGGCCCACAACTCCATAGCTGTATGATGAATAGTAAATATATCTATGTGTGTGAAGTAAAAAATTTGATGGGCCCTGACTATTAATAATAGTAAAAAATCGGTCAACCTAAAGAAAAGGCTGAATTACCTTCTTATATTCCTATATTCTCTATAAAAAAATCCTTGTGTGAAGAGGTGATCAAAGAGAATGCGTAGAAAAATGCAAGAGAAAATTATTACCAAGGTGTTTTAAACAATTAATATAATATATCATTATCTCTTTGAATTTGGTGATGTTTATAGATCTTAAAGTTTGTAATTTACTGTTTTTCTTCCTTATTCTATGTAGCTACCTATTTTTCTTATCTAGTTTTGTATTCAAAATTTTGTTCTTTTTCTTAAAAGGTGGCCCAGAAAATTATATTAAGCATTAAACCTGTAAAATCCGATTCCAGCCTCAGTTTGGTGGGCCAATTCTTAGCATTCAAGCCATTTGTTTGCAGACTCAAGAGTCTCTCCAGTTATGCGGAGACACAAGTCTTAGATTTTGGAGATGCAAAGTGTTAATTTACATGGGGAGGGGTACTCTGTGTCCTTAACTCTATGAATGAATAAAAGGGAACAGCAGCTTCTCTCAGAAAGAGGTCATCTTCTTGTGTTGAAGTACAGAACTGAATAAAATGACTGATGCAACAAAGCATCGTGGACCTGGAAATTTCTAGTTCTAGGAATTCATTTCATTCAGGAAATCGAGAAACCAGAGTAGTTTGAAATACATCCTTCAGTCTTAGTGTCAGAAGAGGAGCAGCAGGATAAGAACAAAGAATTAAGCTAGAGGAAGAATTCCTCTTTCCTTAGGAGGAAGCTGAACTTTCAGTGGGAGACTAGAGAGACAGGAATGGAGAAATGAGTTCACATAGGCTAGGATAGAGGAAGATAAAAGGATAAAGGAGATAAATCTGCTTCTAACTGTTCTTGAAATGTGTTTTAGAATGGGGCTGATATTTTACTCACTGTTTGAGCCCAGTGTGCTGGGCTCTTAAAGAATCTAGCAGAGGGGCACCTGGGTGGCTCAGTTGGTTAAACATCTGACTCTTGTTCTCTGCCCAGGTCATGATCTCATGGTTTATGGGTTCAAGCCCTACACTGGGCTCTGTGATGACAGCACAGAGCCTGCTTGGGATTCTCCCTCCCTCTCTCTTCTGCCAGGACCCTGTTCTCACTCTCTCTCCCAAAATACATGAATAAACTTAAAAAAAAAAAAAAGAATCTGGTAGAGAGAGACAAGGTCTCACAAAGCTTCCTGGAATAAACTTCCCTAGAGGGATAGAGATCCAGGAAAAGACAATACAGAAGGAAACTTTGTCAGAGCTACAAGTAACATCCATAGTAAGATTTATGTGGAAATTACCCCTTAAAGAATGTGACAGCTATTAAAAGTGGTTAAAGTAAATTGGACTGGTCTGCAAAAGGAAGAGCAGAGGAGCATCATAAAATATTCAAAGCATTACAGAGGATCAAAGTGAAATGAGGCTCTTACCAGGGAAGCAACAGCTATTGCCTGTGTCCTGGGGGTCCCTGATTAAGAAATTTATGTAATTGAGATTCCACGAGAAGGTGCAACAAAGTTATTCAAGGAGAGCTGAGCTGGCGAATAATAGATCAAGTTCAGACCTTGGACAGATGTTGGTCTGATGGGAGAATTCCTCCTGAGTAAGAATATCCAATTCATAGACATGGAGGTAGCCAAGATTTATTTGAAAAATAGTTGCTCTGGCAAGTCCAGAGCTCACTCATTTCCTATTTCTTATTATGAAAAATTGTTAGACAAATAAATGTCTGTCCAAAAGCAAAGTAAAAGTGAAAGAAAACAAGACCTTGAGATTCTATAAATGGTACTAATTTTACATTGGTTAGAGAAGGAAAGGATCCATTTAAGAAGCAGATTTAACTTTATGAAAAGAATTGAGACATGGTTGAGGCAGAAAGAGATATAATAACAAGAGAAATGCTGTTCGTGTCCAGCACATTAAAAATGTGAGAAATTTCCATGTCTTAAGAGCACATAGCCTGGGTATTAGTCTAGCCTAGACCCCCAGAGGTACATACTAAAGAAGCCTCAAAAGAAGCTTCAGTGTTTGAATGTATTGAGGATGACTTTTCTGCTGAGACAAATGTGGAAATAAAGGAGAAATTTTCCCAAGAGGCAGGTTTCTTTGACTTAAGCTATTCCACAGCAAAAGGCATTGTCAAAGGCTTCTGTGGCAAGATGGAAAAGACTGGAACATAATATATAGTGGAGTCTATGTCAGTAGGTATAGCTTATACTCATTTCAGTATTGGAGGGCCAGACACACCAGAATCAATAAGCAAATGGAAATTAAGGAGTACTAAACATGCAGAAAAGATACCTCGATTTAATACCTGATAACTAGGGCTGCCTACCACAAAAAATTTCTAAACTTTGTAAAAGGCAGTGATGTCAAAAATGTCACTGTCTGAGAGAGAAAACCATGTGTATAGGTGGATCTTTCCTGCCAGTTATGGTATATTTGTAGTGCCAAAATTAATTTCTTGATGAGAAATTTCTTCCATCTATGGGTAAGGACCTTAGGTGTAGACCCTGGACAGCTGCCCATAGGCTGGCTAACACCCCTGTGAGGCTGAAAGTCACAAGGTGTTCTCTCTCATAAGACATTGTGTTTCTGCTATGGTCTTTGAAAATACTGAAGACTGGATTTGGGGAACTGCATCGAGACTAAGTATTGGCTTATTTTATAAATTTGGGGGATCAAGAAGTATTGGATCATTTGGTGTCCTATTGACTTTTTTGGACTCTTTCTTCTGAGGCCCTGAAGGAACTTTTTCATTTCTATTCAGAGAATACATCAGCCTTGACTGCTAAACAATCACAATGAAACCTTACTGGCTGAGATTGAGTAGAAAAGGAAGATGGGAAGGATGACTCTCATCTTTAATTCATTTGAATTTTACTTCATAGGGACAAAACATCTCATTTTAAATTTTAACTCCTTTGGACTTTAACTTATGGCTTTTGTACTTTATAATTTCTTTGAAAATTTAGCCCACAAGGGCAAAACGATTTGATTTCTGAATTTATGTCTTTAGACTAAAACTTTCAGTGGGATTAAATTTTGAAACTTAATCTTACCCCAGGAAATTCCTAATAGGAGAGGTTTATATAGAAATTCTGGTCATCTCTATGTTGTTAGCAATTTTATGTTATGCTGTCTCTTTATCTCATTGTAGAACCTTGGTTAGTTGATTAGAAAACATATTTTGACAAAATTTGGGACAGACTATTGAGTAGACAATGGCATTAGAGTTATTGTATACTGTGCTGACAAATTTCAGAACATCAAAGGGCCAAGTATACTCTGGCCATTCAAGAATTTACAATAAAACAATTAAAGTCACCTCCTAAATTGAAGGGACTCCAAAGTTTAGATAAGTTTCTTAATGTGAATTTCAGATGTTATAAACCTGAATCCTCTAAATCTGTAGGGTAATCAAGACGAAATGATATTAACATTAAACCATAGCCTGAAACTATAGCAACCAAAACAACTTGAAATGATTGATATTATGTAAGAAGTAGTACAAACAAATGAATTAATGAGTATATTGGAATAAAAAAACAACTTGATCTTGGTTTTTGTTAGTGACATAAATGGTAATGTAGATGGTCCCCAAGTTTGTATTATTCCAATTAGAAGTATTCCATAATACATTAAGAACTACTCTCATGTTTTGTTAAAGCTCATGATTCTAATAAAGAAAACCTAGGGCGCCTGGGTGGCTCAGTCAGTTAAGCGTCTGACTTCAGCTCAGGTCATAATCTCACAGCTCGTGGGTTCGAGCCCCATGTCAGACTCTGTGCTGACAGCTCAGAGCCTGGAGCCTGCTTCAGATTCTATGTCTCCCTCTCTCTCTGCACTCCCACCCCCTGCTCACACTCCATCTCTCTCTCTCTCTCAAAAATAAATAAACATTAAAAAAAAGAAAGAAAGAAAAGGAAAACCTGTGGTTATCAATGAGGACAACATGGAAAAGAACTCAGTTTCACATAGTAACACACTTGGAGAATTGGAAAACAAATTACAGCCAAGAATTTTTATAGGAGTGTCAATAAGCAAATAAAAAAATCTTTAAAAAGTGCCATAAGAAATTTTAACACTATCTGATAGCTGGAAAAATCAAGCATTTTCAGATACATATTATTTAATAGAACTTAAAGAAAAGAATAATATCAATATGTACATAAGATTGTACACTGGATATATTGTTCTTCTGGGTCAAAACATTTATCTACAGTAATGAGACAATACTTTTCAGGTATCTTAAATATCAAGGCAATAAATTTTCAAAATTTTAAGTTATTAACAAAGCACCAAGTGTTTCACATTAAAATGTTTTAATAATTTACTTAAAATCTGAAGTTTATGATTTAAAATATAGGTTAGTACTTTTGTTTATCCAGAACTAGAAAGAACAATGGCCAAAATAACATCTAATTTTATTGCTTGAGAAAAATAGTTTCAGTGAGATAAATTATGTGAAAACCCAATTGAACTTTGCACAGAAGATGTTAGAGGAATGCTATGGGAGAAAGTTGAGAGTCCCAAAGAAAATTTAAGAAAATTTCCCAGATATTTTAATGCACCAAATCAGTCACTGTACTCATTTATCACTGGATGATGTGAATCACTTTAAATATTTTCTCAATAACTTTGATTTACTCCCAGATAGCCAAATAAACTTTGAAGAGAGTCAACATGTCAGAACATGTTGGAGTATGGGGCGCCTGGGTGGCTCAGCCAGTCGTTTAAGCGTCCGACTTCAGCTCAGGCAACCATCTCATGGTTCGTGAGTTCAAGCCCCACATCAGGCTCTTTGCTGACAGCTCAGAGCATGGAGCCTGCTTCGGATGCTGTGTCTCCCTCTCTCTCTGACCCTCCTCCACTCGCACTCTGTCTCTCTCCCTTTCTCTCAAAAATAAACACTAAAAGAATTAAAAAAAACAAAAAACAGAACTTGTTGGAGTAAAAGAATAAAAATTGGAAAGCTATTTGGACTTTAATAGTGTATGGTGCCCAAATTGCAAAAACCTGATTACTACATTTAATAAAAATTGTGAAATGGGGGTACTTAAGTATTTGTAAAATGAACTATTTATAGAGACTTAGCTTTAATAAGTGAGAGTCTAGCAGAGAGTCAGTATGGTCTTGAGCTGTATAAGAAAACAACACATCTCAGTTACAAAAACTGACAGCAATAAACAAATAATGAGAATGGTTGAAACATAAAATTAAGGGAAACTATGAAAGTAAAAAAAAAACACATTATAGTCATGTCAAAAAACTGTATCATTTGAAATAAAACAAAGTTTTATCTCAGTAAAAATTAGTAACCTGTTTGGTATATGAAAATCATTGTTGTTTTGATAACAAGAAAAAAAAAAGATTTCTAATTTATCGAATCCTGAAAAGTGTCTAAAAATCTTATAAAACTTTGTTCACTGAAGTAGGAAAAAATCGATGAAATTAAGCCTATTAAATAAATACTTCAAGAAATTATCTAGTGACTTAGTCAATAATAGAAATATTGAATATATAAAAGTTTCAGAAGAATTTAGGTAATGAAGGGGATATATTTTAACATTGGTTTATATATAAATTTGTATGACTGTACAGATTGCTTAAAATTTTTCACTGTATTAAAAAGCTTAATATTTTTATTTTTTATTATTTTTTTTTTTTTAATTTTTTTTTTCAACGTTTTTTTTATTTATTTTTGGGACAGAGAGAGACAGAGCATGAACGGGGGAGGGGCAGAGAGAGAGGGAGACACAGAATCGGAAACAGGCTCCAGGCTCCGAGCCATCAGCCCAGAGCCTGACGCGGGGCTCGAACTCACGGACCGCGAGATCGTGACCTGGCTGAAGTCGGACGCTTAACCGACTGCGCCACCCAGGCGCCCCAAAAAGCTTAATATTTTTAAATGTTTAATTGGTATTATTTAAACAAAGGTATAATCTGAGAGAGTAGTACCATGAACTACATAATAGACATTAAGAGATATTCTCTACTTATTAAGTTACATATCACCAGCAGCTAAAACTTTGTGGGAAGTCAAAAACGTTGATGCGGCTCAAGGTCATGACTTTGATATGAGTGTTACTTAGCTGTTTACAACTTTGTCAAACAAAAGATTATATCAACAATTTATAAAAATCAACAAATGACTTAATTGTTAGAATTATTTGATCAATATTTGCATTGCAAGTTATCATGATTGTGTACTTTATAACATATTCTGTATTTAGATAATAAGGAACTAGATTTTAAATATTGAATCTGTATTTTACTTTGTATTAGCATAGAGAGTATTAAATATTTTGTAATTTTTTAGTTTATTTATTTGGGAGAGACAGAGACAGCATGAGTAGGGGAGGGAAAGAGAGAGGAAGAGAGACAGAATCCCAAGCAAGCTTCGTGCTGCCAGTGCAGAGCCCAACGTGGGGCTTGAATTCCCAAAACTGTGAGATCTTGACCTGAGCTGAAAGCAAGAGTCAGACTCAACTGACTGAGCCAACCAGGTGCCCATGAAAGTATTAAATATTTTGAATATGACCCCTGAACGAAGGGGATATTTTTGCTATCTGCCAATTCTTCATTTCTTAATAGGTTCATAATTTGGGTGGACAAGAAGAAGACTCACATCTTTGCACATTCCAGCTATCAGGAAGAAAAAGGGCAAGAGGATATGCCCCAAGGCCTAGTGTCTTCAAGGTCTGGGCAACCCACCTCAGGACTTTTTAGGAGGGAGTAAGCTCTGGTCCCATTCCTCTTTTGTCAGGCACGTGGGCGAGACTCAGTCAGAGTGAACTGAAGGAAGAGGTCCGAAGTGGGAGCAGAGAGAGGGCACTTGGCCTTAACCGCAGCAGGTAGAACCTCGCACACAATCTGTAGGAGGAGACAGTCCCACAAAAGAAAGTGCTGAGCGACAAGACCCTGGGCTCGGTTCCGTGATCTAATAAAACATCCTTGAAGCTGGCTATATTCGGTTTCTACTGTTGCTATAACGAATTGCCACCAAGTTAGAGAGGCTTAAAATTTCACCCATTTATTAGCTCACAGTTCTGTAGGTCAGAAGTCAGAGTAGACCTACCTGGGTTCTCTGCTTAGAGTCTCACAGGTGAAAATCAAGATGTGGGCCAGGACGGACTCTTATGTGGAGGCTCTGGAGAAGAATATGCTCCCAGTCTCATTCAGATCATTGGCAGAATTCAGGTCCTTGCATTAATAGGACTGAGGTCCCCATCTCTTTCCTGGATGTTAGCCAGAGATCACGCTCCTGTCTTTCTATATGGCCCCCTTCATCTTTAAAGCCAGAAACAGCACACCAAATCCTTGTGCTTCAAATGTCTCTGACCTCCCATAGCACCACCAACTAGAATAAAGTCTTTATGCAAAAAAACAAAAAAAAACAACAAAAAAACCCCTCTTTGATTAAATTAGGCTCACCTAGACAATCTCTCTATAGTCAACTGAGTAGTAGCCTTAAATGCATCTGTATAAACTCTTGTGCCATGTAATCTAACATAATTACAGTCATGGTATGTCATCATATTCACAATCCTGGAAATTAGGATGGGATATCATAGGGTACCATCATTGAATTCTGCCTACTACATGGGCCAATCCTTGCTAACATTACTTTTCTTTTTACAGTACAAGAGGGGAATGTGGCAGGAATCTTGATAGCATTGGTCATTGATAGCATTGGTATAACATATAACAACCTGTGCCCAAATGTGGGGTGGGGGCTGTGGGGAAGGCATGATTTCTTCATAAGATCAGTTCTGTGTGTGATGTTCATCCTAGCTTCTGAATCTGGTTCTCAGTCTTCCTGGAGACTGTGTGAAGAACTCAATATCCTCTAAAAAATTTATTTTCTGATCAAATTATTCAGTGTTTGTGATGCTTTCAATTTAAAATCTACACTAAACTAATGGATTAATCATATTTTCTTCTTTTCAGCTTCCAAAGCTTTGTTCACATAGTTTTTTTTTTTCTGGCTAGAACACTCTCTTTATCATATCTGTCTACTGGAGATGCCATTTATTTGCCCATAGGTCTTCTCGCATTTTCTCAGAAAGTGTGCTTACCCCTTTATGTTGGACCCAGAATTTTTTTTCTTTTTCCTTTTTAAAAAAATGTTTATTTACTTTTTTAAAATGCTTATTTTTTATTTTTGAGAGAGAGCATGAGTGGGGGATGGGTCAAGAGAGAGGGGGACAGAGGATCCAAAGTGGGCTCTGTACTTACAGCAGCAAGCTCGATGCAGGGCTCAAACTCACAAACCCCGAGATCATGACCTGAGCCAAAATCGGATGTTCAACCAACTGAGTCACCAAAGTGCCCCTTTTCTCTTTCTTTTTTTAAATGTTATTTGGAACTGATCACAATTGACCTTGATTTTTAGTTATATATTGTATCATCCCTGGAATCTACTCTAGAGCTTGAATAGTCTTTAAGGATAGGGTAGTGAATTGAATGGTGGCCCCCATTCCCTGCAAAAGATAAGTCCATGTTGGGGCACCTGGGTGGCTCAGTTGGTTAAATGTCTGACTCTTAATTTTGGCTCAGGTCATGATCTCACTGTCAAAGGATGGAGCCCCTAATTGTCAACTCAGCATGGAGCATGGAGCCTGCTTGGGATTCAATCTCTTTCTTCTCTCTGCCTCTCCCCGGCTCATGATCTCCCTCTCTCTCTCTCTCTCTCTCTCTCTCTCTCTCTCTCTCTCTCAAAATACATAAATAAACTTAAAAGAAAAAAGAAAAGAAAAAAGGTAAGTCCATGTTGTAATCCCTGACCCATGAATGTCACCTCATTTAGAGAAAGAGACTTCTAACATAATTAAGTTAAGGATCTCAGATGAGATCATTTTCAGAATTGGGTTTGTCCTACCTAGATCCAATAACAAGTGTTCCTGTAAGGGAAAAGCAAAGGGAGACTTGAAATAGAGATGTACCAAAACACAAAGAAGGCCATGTGAAGATTGAGCCGGAGACTGGAGTTACGTATCCCAAGCCAAGGAATGCCTGGAGCCACTAGAAGCTGGTCTAAGAGGCAAAGAAGGATCCTACCCTAGAGCCTTTATGAAAGTAGAGCTCAGCATACATTTTGATTTCAGGCTTTTAGCCTCCAGAATTGTGAGAGGGTAATTTTCCGTTATTTTAAACAACTCAGTTTGTAGTCTTTTGTTATGGCAGCCCTGGGAAGCCAATACAGATATCATCATAGAATCCCCAACGGCAAGCTTTCTGTAACTGGCTGTGGTCAATTAATTGTAAATACCACTGCACTTGGACTAGCCAATGGCAGTCTTTCTAGACATGTGGTTTTCATTACCACATCTGAGTTACCTGGGTTCTGTGATGAACAACTGTGGTTTTGTCTTCCTATCATCAAGTCTTCTTTCTTCTAGTAATAGCCCCTACTTTTATTTTGGGGATCTACTTTTCCCCTTTAATGGAACTGCCAATCAATGTATCTTGGCTTCCTCTGGCCAACTGGAGGACATAAGACCAAAACTCAGTCTATCAAATGCTCTTGTCTTGGAGTCTGAATCTTCAGAAAATTGAGGCAGAGACTGAATAAGAGTGTAATTCTCTCTTTTCTTTTCTTTTCTTTCTTTCCTTCCTTCCATCTTTCTTTTTCTTTCTTTCTTTCTTTCTTTCTTTCTTTCTTTCTTTCTTCCTCTCTTGAAAAGAGAAACTGTTTACCAATTACTGTTACTGAGATCAACTGAGCTTCCTAATGCCTCTTTGCAAAGCCTGGTCCTTCAATTTATGGTTGAATGCTATGAACTATCTCAAATCTAAGACCATTTTTGTGCCTGGATGTGTAGAGTTGGTTCTTTTCATTGCAAGATTACTACCGAAGAAAGCTACTTGTTGATACGAACATTCCCAAGATTCAACCTAGGCCAGAATCAGAATCTGAATCATTTGAGGATGAATTTCTTCTTTTTTCCTTTATTTCTTTCTTTTAAAAAATGACTAATATTTGTTGTATCTATTATCAAACTGCACTTATCTTGGACTCAGACAAAAATACTTATAATGGACAATGCTGAATTTCACTTTGGACCTATTCCAGTCTTTAAGTGCCAATGGAAATATCAAAATTATATGGCAAAAACTGTTGCCCCAACATGTATTTATGGATCATATATATTTATATTAAAAGAATATAGGACCTAGTTTATCCCAAAGACAAATTAAGTACTTATTACCCATGTACTCTGGTGATTCTCAGACTCTACTTTTTTTTGTAAGTAGACCTCAGGCTAGAAAATGGGACAAGGAATACTTAGCCTCTAAATCTTAAATCCTATGATCCCTGCTCCTAATCCTAAACTGAACCAGAAATTTCTAGTGGGAAGAATTTATAGAAACTATTTAAAAAAATCTTAGGTGTGAAAAAGGTAACTTTTAATGTTTGTCTATATACAACATAATGGAACTTTGTTCATAAGGCCCGGGCCTGCTAAAGGTATGTAATAAAATGTTTCCAATTCAGGAGAACTCAGACTTTGTTTCTAATCCCCTTCTCTTTCTCCTGACCTCTGTAGAGACAATATGAGTGCCTGAGCCATGCCAGTATTGGCACGTTGGAACCTCTAATCCAACTACCATGTTCTGTTGTCCCTGGCCTAT
Source organism: Panthera uncia (assembly GCF_023721935.1). NCBI lineage: Eukaryota > Metazoa > Chordata > Mammalia > Carnivora > Felidae > Panthera > Panthera uncia. The sequence goes on along the minus strand of NC_064809.1, from coordinate 102,774,057 downwards.
GCTGGGGGGTAATTCACTAAGTCTGGGAATAGGCAGCTGGTCTTTGTTGCTTTCACTGCCAGAGGCCCCAGTGCTGCAATAACCTTTGATTGTTATGAATGTAAATCCCACATCCTTCCCCCCCACCCCCCGCCCCATTAGGCTTCTTGCAGTCCATGGGCCTCAGCATGTCCTCTCCTGGGGGGGGTCCAAGACCCACGCACTGGTACACCCTTCTCAGTCATTCTGCTTTATTGCTTAGGGACCATGTTGGAAACTTGCAGGGATACCTTGTAAAAATGTGTAGCCTTTTATATTGTGGGAGACTCTCAAGTATGGTTGGGCTTCTATCACAGTCATTGTGCTGCTATATACTACCCCCAATTCCAGCAATGTGGAACCTTTGAGCATCTTTCAGGGTAGCACATTCTAAGTTCTAGCCATTTCCTTACTGATTTTCCCTTATTACCCATTAGTCTCATTTTTCTATCTTTTTGAGATAGGAAATTGTTCTTACATTGTCACATATCCTCCTCATCCTCTGATTTACCCATGAACACTGTGCTCTGAGAACTGCAAGGATCTTAGTCTTTAGAGATCATCAAAATCTTTTATTACTCAAAAAAGCCTAGCTTCTATAAGAGAAACACTTGCTTTCAAGACTATAGCTTATACGACAGACTTTTTAAAAAGCCTAATTTGAAACTTGAAGATGAACAATGCCTTCTTCCCAGTTATATTCTCACTGGCCCTGAAGGCATTCATAAGCCAAGCTCTTGTAGCTGCCTGGATGGTGGAAGGATAATTGGTATAAGCAATCATGAGGGGAAAAAACCTGAAGTTAGCTTGTATCAGTGTTAACCATAGTACTTTACACAAGGAATCAGTAAAAAGGAAGTACTATTAAGGATTTTTATATATTATACTTTTTCTACTATCTTGAAAATTGTAGTGAGAACCAACCCCTAGTAAAACACCTACCCATGTGACAAATGGCCAAAATCCAACATGAGTCAGCTTAGGTGTAACAGAGAGAGAGAGAGAGGGAGAGAGAGGGAGAGAGAGGGAGAGAGAGAGACAGAGAGAGAGAGAGGCTTACTTTAAAAGCACTGAGTAGGGGCGCCTGGGTGGCTCAGTCGGTTAAGCGTCCGACTTCGGCTCAGGTCATGATCTCATGGTCCGTGGGTTCGAGCCCCACGTCGGGCTCTGTGCTGACAGCTCAGAGCCTGGAGCCTGTTTCAGATTCTGTGTCTCCCTCTCTCTGACCCTCCCCTGTTCATGCTCTATCTCTCCTGTCTCAAAAATAAATAAATGTTAAAAAAAAAATTTAAAGCTCTGAGTTATCTCAAGTAATTCAAGGACAAGAAAGGGATTGCTGGTTTAAGAGACAACTGAAACAAGGCATGTTTAAACCATCAGGCCCACTCAGAACCAGCCTTTCCAGCTAACCAGGGTCAATTATTAAATTCAGGAGTTTTGAAAGCTCATTGTAAAACATAGCCATTATTAAAAATTGAAAAAAAAAATACAGTTAAGTAAACTTAATCAGATCTCATCATTTCCTAATTTTTTTTGCTGTTATTGGTTTTAATATTACCTATTTGATATTTTATTATCATCTGTGCTCTTGAAATTGTACACATTAATTGTATCTCTGTGTTGGAAATACTATATAATGGTGTGCTACTAGGAATCTCTTTCAAACTTACATTCAGTGACATCCCATTAGTAGTTTGAAATCAGCTATAATAGGAGAATTTACACCACAGTCATTGGCAAATGCTACAATTAGGCCTTTAAAATTTTTATTTATTATCATTATTTATATATATTTATTATTATTATATATTATATATTATATATATAATATATAATATATATTATATTATATATATTATATATACATTATTTATATATATCATTATTTATATATATATTATTTATATCTATATATATAAATATATATAGATATATCTATATATATATAGATATATATAGATATATCTTTCTTGTTTTAGAGAAAGAGATAGTGTGAGCGAGGGAGAGGGGCAGAGGGAGAAAGAGAGAGAATCTTAAGCAGGCTCCATGCTCAGTGTGGAGCCCCAAACAGGGCTTGATCTCACGACCCTGGGATCATGACCTGAGCCAAGATCAAGAGTTGGACACTTGACTGACTGAGCTACCCAGGCACCCCAATCAGGCCTTTAAAAAAAATTTTTTTAATGGGGTACTAGTTGTTAAACATCTCCTAGCATACCAATGTTTGGGACTCTATTTCTCATGTCTTTTTTTCTCATCATTTTGTGCCTCTGCTTCATTATTCCTTTCTCCTTATTGGCCAGCTATCTCTGTGCTTTCATACGTGTGGCAAGAAACATGGATCCAGAGGTCTTAAGATTCACTATTTATAAGCAAAACACCCAAAGATAGTACTATTGCAATAGCTCCTTTGGGGACCAAGGAGATGGACTGAGATCAGAAGAAATTCTCTAAATAGGGATGTGAGGGAGATAATCTCAAAATCATCCACTGTATTATCACAGTCACATCCCCTATTCGGAGCTCTCCTTTGAAAGAGTCTCTCATATAGTTGCTCAGGGTATCTCCAGGAAGTCCATTTCTTGGTGTCCTAATTGTCTTCTCTTCAATCTAGCTTCTTGCCACTGTCCTCAATGCAAGTTAAAGAGTCCTTTTGCCAGTCTCAACTGGCCTTTTGCCAGTCTCAACAGTCCTCTGAAAGTGGGATTTTGATACAAGTTTAAGTAAGGAAGGAGTCTTTCAATCTTCCCATAGGGGACAATAAGACAGAAAGATTCCTTTTGAAAGCAAGTTAAACTCTCATTGACCTCAAGAAGTTCAGAGGACCTATTTTCCCAAACTCTCATAACTCTAGTTAATTTGTTGAAAAATGTATTCTATGAAATATGAAGGGTTCTTTTTCAAAATTATTTCAAAGACTATGAAGTCTCCTGAGCTTTCTTCCCAGCCAAGATGATTAAAAAATGCTTACTGGACACAATGATGCAACTAAAGTCCCTCTACAGAAGAGATATATTATTCCAATTACATGACAAACTTGCATATAATCTTTGTTTGACAAGGAGTCTGCAGGACTCCTTGTTGGACTCTGTCATATGAGGATGAAATTCCAGAGGTTCCATTCTTCTTCTTTCCAAATTTTAAAAATCAGCTGACTCTCTTAGAAGTTCATTTGTGACTAATGACACTATATATATTGTTCTTCTTTCATACCAAAACAATTTTTTTTCTTTTCTTTTTTTTTACTTCTCTGTAAGTGAAGTACCTGCTAACCAATTTAAAAAATGTTCAGGAGTGCCTCAGTTAAATATCTGACTCTTGATTTCGGCTCAGGTCATGGTCTCATGGTTCATGAAGTCCAGCCCGGGTCTGCATTCTCTCTCCCTCTCTCTCTGCCCCTCCCTACCTCTCTCTCTCAAAATAAATAAACTTATTTTTTTTTTTAAAGTTCATGTTAAAATGCTAAATGTTAGGGGCGCCTGGGTGGCTCAGTCGGTTGAGCATCCGACTTCAGCTCAGGTCACGATCTTGCGGTCCGTGAGTTCGAGCCCCACGTCAGGATGATGGCCCAGAGCCTGGAGCCTGCTTCCGATTCTGTGTCTCCCTCTCTCTCTGCCCCTCCCCTGTTCATGCTGTGTCTCTCTCTGTCTCAAAAATAAATAAATGTTAAAAAAAATTTTTTAAATGCTAAATGTTATTTGAATTTTTTATTGCACCAATTCTATATAAACTAGATTTTCAGATCAAAGAAGCCATGAACAAATTGAGAATAAAGCAATTTTTTATGCTTTATGCTTTATGATTCAATGCCAAAAATATATATTTTAATTTCCCAAACTAAAACTCTTACCATTCTAATTAACATGGCCCTGAATCATGTCTAATATCTACTTTACTGCTATCAGATATTTAGATAACTAGGTCAGAGCTCTTCCTACCACTCCCTTCCAAATACCTCTTCATGGTTAATTTATCCTCAGGTGCCTGGGTGGCTCAGTCAGTTAAGCGTCTGACTTCAGCTCAGGTCATAATCTCATGGTTCATGGGTTCGAGCCCCACATCAGGCTCTGTGCTGACAGCTCAGAGCCTGCAGCCTGCTCCAGAGTCTGTGTCTCCCTCTCTTTCGGCCCCTCCCCTGCTCATGCTCTGTCTCTTTCTCTCTCTCTCTCTCTCAAAAATAAATAAACATTAAAAAAAAAAAAGAATGGAATCCTAGCTTTTGAGGGAATGGTGATCAAATCCAGGAAGGAGACTCTAATGTGCATCTCTGAATCAATAGCTCTTACTGCAGTGCTAGACCTACAGTAGATGGCTAATAAATCTTGATTGAATAAGTAAATTAATGAAGGTCAGATACCCTTCTTGAGATCACTTTGGACTTTAATGATAATGTATTTGTAATCTTTAAGAATAATAATTATACAGTGTCCATGTAGTTCAGACTAATGGTTTTTCTCACAGGAAGAAACAAACAAATATGGAATAGCTGAATGAGGTGAGTCATGTCATAATGCTGTTAATGAGTGTTTCTTTAAATGCTTTCTATAAAACTGGTACTTAGAACTAGATGCTCAATTAAATTAATGTTGTTGTTGTTTTCAAAAACCTTTTCCTTTTGCAATAATATGGCCTGAATGGGGCTATGTACTTCCTATAGCATCACATTAGAAGAAGGGGCATCAGGTCTGGTTGATCCACTTTGAGTGATAGGAAGATTAATCAGTGGGTTCAAAGAATATCAGTCTAATCAATTTATCACAAAGCTCCCCACCAACATTTACCTAATGGTTTTAGCAACTACTGATGATCTTTGACTGGATTGCTATGTCACTAGGATTGCAAAATGTTGACTTTCTTAGTTTTCCTACATCTTTGAATGATCTATTCTACTATAAAGAATTTTTCCATATTAGCTATTTGTTACCTTGAATATAGATTGTATAGAAAAGGCAAGATACGTGATGAATGTATTTCCTTTATTTACTGGTTTTCAAAACAATAGAATGGTGCCCTAACAAACAAATGTGGTTGCTTTTGGTTTTTTTAGTATTATGAAAAATTCAGGGATTTTAAAGTATTTGATCTGTTTTATACAGTGTAGTCAGTATCTTTGCTGCTAATTTTTCCATTTTACTCCAGTGAGAACTTCTCAAGTTGACTCCTGAGATCTTTTTTTTTAAGTTTATTAATTTATTCTGAGAGAGAGAGAGAGAGAGAGAGAGAGAGCGAGCATGTGAGTAGGGAAGAGGCAGAGAGAGAAGACAGAGAATCCCAAGCAGACTCTGTGATATCAGTGGGCTCATGACTTCAGCCAAAATACTCGGATGTTTAACCAAATGAGCCAGCCAGGCACCCTGGCTCCTGAGACTCTAGCAGTCTTGGACAGCTTCTGTGCTTTTAGTCCAACAAGATATTGCGGGTGCCAAGAAGAACCTGACCATGTGCCTGACTGAATGGCTTTACTGGACCTGAAGAGGGTTCAGAACTTGCCCAGAAAGAGAGATAACACAATCTAGAGATGCTGTGATGTGGGGTAAATTTTAACAAGAGGCCTGGGACAGGTCTGGAACAGGAAGAGGCTAGCCGAATAATTCTTTTCTTTCCTGGTTATGGACTGTTTCTGGGACATAGTAGGTCATATGGCCAAGAAACCAGTTGCTGAAGTTAAAAATTTTTGCCCAGCTCAGTGATGTACCACTTTAATTTTCCACTCCTCCTTCCTTACTTTGCTTCCTCTGTCCTTCATTTTTGCTTTCATGGAATTGAACTTCCTAATAAAATATTGGTACCTTACCTTTATTGCTATGGGTTTATTCCCATTGTCATTCTACATTTCTGTAATTTTTCATCAGTGATGTAAAATTAGAGGGCTCCAGAGGGACAATAGACAAATTCTGTACTGAGTTTGTCATTCTAAGCAGCATGACTGATGTCACAATTTTAGAAACCGTGAGTACCACGCTGGGCAAGTATATGCATTTGGGGCCAAAGCAAGAGTAATTTTCATTCATGCATTTATTCAACAGCGTTTATTTGTGACAGATGCTAAATGCATGGATTCAGAAATAAAGGATATATTCTCATTTTCAAAGAGATTATTTCCAATGGCAATCCATATATTTTCTGAACAAATACTCGTAATTTCTCAGTCATGGCATGCCTTTCCTGCACTTTAATTTTTGTCAAAACTCTTCCCAGAGCCTCTGTTCTGTCCTTATTTCTAGGAGCTGCATAACCCGGAGGCTGGCCTTTGAAGCTAGTAGAAGAGCCACAATCTCCTTTTCTTTAGCTGTTTTTTTTTTTTTTTTTAACTTCTCTCTCTGCCATGGCTGAGAAATGGCTGTTCATAACAAAGGCTGAAAACGATGCCAAAGAGAAAGTTACATTTTCCTCTTGATCTTTTTTCTCAATTTACTAAGCTATTGCATCCATTTTCTTATGTGTTTCTCACGACTCAGGAGGCAAGCAGAGCGGGTGTTGTTTCTTCATTGTGCAGAAGAGGAAAGTGAGGCCCGGCGAGAAGGACTGTTGGACTGTCAGGCTCAGGGCTCCTAAATGCAAAATCATGTCAAGAATCCCAGTGTCCTCTCCCTGACCATTGATTTCCCCCCAGTGACATTTTAATAGAATTGCAAGGCCCAGGTAAGAGATTGAAAAACCGTGGAGTCATCTTATTGTGCCTGCTGTTCTTAGTGCTACCTGTGGGGTCAGCTGTGCCCTATATTCAGGGATCAATTTCAGAATTTCCAGAACCGAAGGGAGAATGAAAGAACCAGGCTCAGAAGTAAGAATGAGGTGGCTCCAGGGAGCACATAGTTCGGTCTTCTTGCAGATCATGTTCTGACAGCTTTCTCTCCCAATCTATTAGTCCTTGCTCTTGGGTGCTACTTTCTCTGCTTCCGGCTGCGCAGCTTGCCTGTTAGGTCTCTGGCATGTGTTGTGGGCTCTCTTCCATTCATTTGGATGCCCACCGGCTGCTATCTCACTCCTGCCTGACACAGTATAGATACCTAATAAAAATGCATTATATCGGTACGTGGATGAATAGGTGTATACCCCTAATCTGAAATTCCGCTTCAGTCTTGTTTGTAAAACTTCGGTTCTGTCATTTCCTTTCTTCTTTTAACTGTTTCTTTAATTTCTGATCTCATGTTCTGACATGTTTGTATTCTTAGAAGCAGAGCTGGCATTAAAGTTTTTTGGATGTAAGCAAAAGAAATGGGCTCTGTTGTGTTAAGCAAAACGATAAAAAAAATATGTATTATATATTAAATATATGTAAAAATATATAAAATATATATAAAATATAATATATAAAAATATATAAAATATATAATATATATAAAATATAAAATATATATAATATATATTATATTATATTATATTATATTATATTATATTATATTATATTATATTATATATTATATATATAATAACAAAATGAATAAGTGTGTGTAACATGAGATAATTCAAAAATGGAAGGAAAAGTGAAATAACAACAACACGAAAAACCAGGCTCACGAGGAGCAAGAGTGAGGAGGCTCCGGGGATTCACGCAGCTGAATGTAATTGACAGACTTGCCTGCTTGCCTGCTGTGATGATTCAGCTCCATCCGTTTTTCCTGTCCTAGAATTAGTGGATTCAGGATTCAAAGCCCCAGAGAGAGAAGCTCTCATTTGTCTAGCTTTTGGTCATACGCTCAGGCCTTAGCTGGGAGACAACTTGAGCACCAATTCCCCCCCCCCCCCCAAGACTGCAGACAACTGGCAGGAGTGAATTTCCCCAAAAGGATTTTGAACACTACGACCAAAATAAGGGGAAATGGACTGTCATCATCCAATTTGCAGAATATTTTGGCAGGGGCAATGAACTGGAATTAGAACACCTGGATTCAAATTTCAGTGTTTCTGTTCCTTAGCTGTGTGGCCTCAAAATGCGATTTCATCTTTCTGGAGTTCAGTTTGCTCATCTACAAAATCAAAAGCTTGGGTAGATGACAACCAATGCTTCTCTTGTTTGTTGGCCCTTAAACTGTGGTTTTCAATTTCAGTGGGTTCTCTCCAGGTAAGTAAATCCATGCCAACAAGTGTGTACCTTAATGGTTTCATGGATCTGATTCATCCCCCTGCTTCTATACAGTGTCGTTAATGGGCGAGCAGACCTCCTGCCATCCACCTCTGCAATTTTCTTCCTTCTCATCTCTGCCCACCTTTCTGTGCTGACTCCAATACACGTCCTGAATCCTGGCCTTCCTCCTTTGTGCAGTCCATTCTCCTCTGATACATGATATTCTGTCCCTTTAAAACTGTTCACAAAGTGCTTTCTTCATTTCTTTTTCACTAATAAACGATAAGGAAGCTATCTGCTTCTTTCTTCATTTCTTTTTCTAAGGAACTTAACTGTCAAACTGACAGCAATATTTTGAACCTTATTTTTCCCACCCAGATTAATTAAATTCTTAAAATTTTTTAAGATGTTTGTAACGTTTATGTATTTATTTTTAAGAGAGAGAGAGAACTAACAGAGGAGGGGAAGTGAGGGAGGTGGACAGAGGATCCGAAACAGTCTCTGCGCTGACAGCAGAGAGCCTGATGTGGGGCTCAAACTCATGAACCATGAAATCATGACCTGAGCTGAAGTCGGAAGCTTAACTGACTGAGCCACCCAGGCGCCCCTTAACTTTTTTTAATGTTTATTTATTTATTTTTGATAGAGACAGAGTGAGTTGGGGAGGGGCAGAGAGAGAGAGAGAGGGAGACAGAGAATCCCAAGCAGTCTCCACGCTCTCAGGGTAGAGCCCTCACAAAGGGCTCGAACTCGCAAACTGTGAGATCTTGACCTGAGCCGGTACCAAGAATCGGATGCTCAACCACCTGAACCACCCAGAAGCCCCTTAAATTTTTTTTAACAGTTCTATTTTATTTTATCCAGAATAGATATCGAGTTGGTCCTGAATAAAAAGTTGGGACAACCTTTATTCTCACCTTTTTTATACTCCACTAATACCAATACCAACAATCATTTATTTTTTAAAATTCTTTCAACACTTCTGTGGACGGTAGCTGGATTGATTCTACGTATTGCCACTGAGCAAAATACACTCTTATTCTTTCATCTTCATACAATATTCATTTTTTATTGGCCACCGAGTTACACTCTGTTACAGAGGCAAAGACATACAAGATAGAATCCCGACCCTGAAGGATCTTCTATCTTAAGACTTTTGAGGGGAGATGAAACACAACAGATTCCTAAAATGCCATAAACAGTAGCACACAGTGTGACCAATATAAAGAAGAGACCAATATAAAGGCTTTGTGGGGCAAGGGAGTGTTGGAACCAGGATCCAGGTAAAGAGACAACCATCTTGCACTCTTGCTCCACAGCAAACTCTTCCTCAAACAGGAACAGTGGCTAACACGTTGACTGCTTCCTGACTCCTTTCTGCCCAGCCCTCCAGTGACTCCTTATTTGGCTGGGAATAAAGCCCCCACCTCTTCCTGTGGCTAACGAGGCCCTACATGATCTGGTCTTTTCTCCTGCCATTCGTAAACTCATCTATCATTTTCCAGCCATGCCAAGAAAGTCTTTCTAAGTCTTGGGTACAGGAAAACACATATGCTGTAAGACACTCGTGCTTGCTGTTTTTTGCCTGGGACTCTGCGTCCCCAGATCTTGTCATTTAGATCTCACCCCAGCATCACAGATTCAGCGAGGCTCCCTGAAACTCAGTCCAAATGAATGCAGCCACACATTTCTATTGCATCATGCCACCTTGCTTCTTTCAAACTACCTGAACTTTTCTTGCTTATTTACTTGTTTACTTTGTAAATTTCTGCTTCCTCTGGCTAGAATTTTATTAGTAACGTTTATTGAATGATGGGCTTTAGTGTGGGAAAGTAATAGTCACTAATATTTGACTTTATTATTAAACAATTTATTAATCTCATGATTTTATTAAAACCACTTTTTAAAATTCCTCTAAATATCACAGACATGAATAAAACAAATTTTTTTTGAGTTTAGCAAAGTAAATTTCCCCCAATTTTTAAATATTGTTTACCAAAAAAATCCTTCTAAATTCTTTATATTCTAGGTTACTTTCAATGCTTTAAACCCCTTTAGGGGTGCCTGGCTGACTCAGTTGGTAGAGCATGTGACTCTTGATCTCAGGGCTGTGAGTTCAAGCCCCACATTGGGTGTAGAGATAACTCAAAAATAATGTCTTAAGGGGCGTCTGGGTGGCTCAGTCGGTTGAGCGCCGACTTCGGCTCAGGTCACGATCTCGCAGTCCGTGAGTTTGAGCCCCGCATCGGGCCCCTGTGCTGACAGCTCAGAGCCCGGAGCCTGTTTCAGATTCTGTGTCTCCCTCTCTCTGACCCTCCCCCATTCATGCTCTGTCTCTCTCTGTCTCAAAAATAAATAAACGTTAAAAAAAAAAATTAAAAAAAAATAATAATGTCTTAAAAAATAAAAATTAAAAAAAAATACACACCTTTGAAAATGGGCAACACTCTATTACAATGATTACAAATCCTATATTATTTTTATCCTTATTTTTATTATTTCTTGTCTTGTCTTCCTAGGTTTCCATTAAACCCCTTTCATGGCATTTCAGTAATACTGCCAGATCTTTAACGAAATAGAATCATTTCAGGCTAGCCAGGTTTTGGATATGGGTTATAAAAAGTTTAATTCTTGGTTGAGACATGGCTCTAGTTAAGTAGTGTAAGGTAATTTCTAGGCTGCTTAATCAATAGTAAATTCCTTTTTATAGTAAAATTTGAATTATTACAACTTGAGACTTCTAATTTTTTTCTTTATAAAAGTTTTAATTTTTGGAGACTTGGTAGCTTTCCAAGAAGTAAGAAATTCTTTCAACGTTTATCCTATCCATTGCCCTGTCATGTTGATGTATTCGTGTATTTGTTAGTACTATTAAAATCTTATATATTTCTTATTAGCATTTTATTATAATTAGTTGGACCATCAAGAATTGTCAGCTCCTAGGAGATGAGGGACTGTGTCTGCATGGTCCGCTTTATTCTTTTGTACATTTGGTTAATTTATCATTTTAGAACACCCTGTTGAATCCTCCTTTTACTTGATTATTGTGTGTGACCACTGAAGCTGATTAGCTGTGGACACCCTTTGAATCTGATTAATTATATTGCCGATCAGGTCTTCCTTTTCTTGCTACTGACTCTACTTTTGCTGGGATAACTTGGCTTTCTTATGTATTCTGTGTTGATCAGAGTATATATCTCCATTTTATAGACATATTTAATTCTTTTGTATATTAACAATTCTTCATATTTATATATTAACAATTCCTATATATTTAATTCAATAAAATAGTAAGCATATTCTACTATATTTGTTTTTCTTGTGGATTTTAATACTCTGGTAATTAAAAAAAAATTCCTTGTATATTATTAGGAATTTAACTTAAATACTTTCTTAGATGAAGTCTGTTCAGTGTCTTATAATTATCATAATGGTTATCACTAATCTTATTTTAATAATCAAACTGCATAAATTTGATGAAGAAGGACCCCTTATTTGTCTCCCTTTTTGGTTCTTTCTTATGTATATAAATAATTTGTCTCTCTTTATTTCAGCACTTTTGCTGACATTTTTGAAAGTATGCTTGTGTCTAGCAACACTCTTTGGAGTTCAATTTCCTCATCTATAAAATCAGTAGCAACAAATAAAACTAGGCCCATACAAATTTTTTTCTGCCTTAAAATTTGGAATCATCTATCTTTAAAGGAGTGTTCATCCTCAGGCACGCACCTATGTGCATGTAGATTATAAACCCAAATACGGATGTTAGAAGATTGTAATGAGATTTGGGTCACTTACAATAGTTACAAAGTTGGAATGAATTTACACTGTTTTTGTTTTTTTTTTTCTGCTCAAGATGTCACAGAGCTGTACTGACACACACACAGACACACACACATATAATGTGAATATATACAACTGTATATGATAAATTATATACATAAGAAAGAACAAGCATACATAAAAGCATAAAACCAAGATTTTCAAACATTTTTAATGTCTGCAAATCTTCTCATATAATCAGGTACCAGAACTAGGATAGCAAAAGCTAACCACATGGGCAACCTCTTCCATTAAAATCTAAAACTGGATTAACTTTAAGCCCTAAAACAGAGCAGGTGAAGACCAACCATCTCCACCACCAAGAGAACCACATGGTGTCAGCAACAATGTGAAAGAGAACACAGGAAAGACAAAGAAGGCTCTGATAGCCCCGGAGCTGAAAAATACCCAAATTACCAGCCAGTACTCACTGGTAAACTCATCAGAAAAATTTGAGGCCAGCAGCTAAAACTGGGAAGGAAATGGACAGACCTCAGTTCACAGTGTGAGCTGTGGGCCCATGGTGTGCATGATGGTGCTGGAAAGATCTGGGCTTCAGAAACACTTGCCAGTAATCAGGTACAATTCCCTTCCAGTATCAAATCCTGCAACAAGTAAAAAAGTACCAGGAGTAGAACTCCAATAGGAAGAAAGGAAAGAAAAGGTTCAGAGAAGATACTGAGGAGAAAGAACCAGAGTTAGCAGATTTCAAGAAAATATCAATTTTTCTTTTTGAATACATTTTGAAAATTACAGAAGGAGATCTTGAGCCATGAAGCTAGGGAAACTTTCCTGATTTCTCCCTTTCTAGCACAGAAAATGTGTAACATATGACAATCATAACAGAAAAGGATTTTTATAATAAGAAAGAAAAAATGGAGCAAAATAATATCCTTAAAGATAATGGTGGCCAGTATGATATACATACAAAAACAGATGAAAACTGTGACCATGTTTTAAAAAATTGAGATAAAATTATTCAAGCAAACATTCATAGCTATGAAACAGCAGAAATCTTGACTCTAAAAAATTCTAAAAATTGAAGAAGAGAGAAATGAATATGAAAATTTGGAATATGAGCCCATAGAATGTAAAATATTATTAATAAAATAAAAAGTCATTTTAGAATTGGAGAATAAACTGGAAAGAACACAAAAGGGAATCAATAAAGATAATGAATGCCTTAGGATAAATAGAAAGGAAAAAGTAAAAAAATCAAAAAGAAATAAAATGTTAAAAAAGTATTTGAGAGACAGTGAGAGTTACAGGCAAAGAAGATGCAAAAAATAGATAAAAGTAGATGCTAAAGACAGAAACTAAAGCCATGGATGAGAATGCATGCTGGAAAATAGAAACCAAGAGAATTTTCCTGAAACAAAAGATCGCTTGAAACTACATGTTGAAAGAGCAACTGTATTCCCACTTATGAAACAGCTAATTCTAGTCTATTTCTTGTAATACTTTGCCAAATGCAGTCAATAGAAACTAGCACTTGTGACTAACATTTTGTCTTTCAACTTCTTGCCCTGAAGGCTTCAATTCTAATAGGTACATTCGCTGCCTTTTCATTTTGTTTCTGGTGACAATTTTACTGTATGTTTTGCTACTACACGATATGGATCCTTGTTCTTACAGCTTTCTCACAGACCAGTTTTCTCTCTGATCACAACCCTACCCCTAACCTAAAGCCAATATTCTTTACTGTAGCATCCAATTCTGGTACTAATTTCACATTAGCCAGGGCAGACTAGGTTATGCCCTGATTACGAACAATGTTATAACCTTCGTGGTTTTAAACAATAAGGCTTTTTTTTTTTTTTTTTTCATGCTGTGTCTATTAGAGGGGGCCTGGAGGCTCTGATTCATGCTTTTCTTCTTCTAGGACCCAGACTGCCATCTGGATCACTGCCAGTAGCCATGACAAAGGGAAAGAGAGTTACTGAGGACCTTGGATCAACAATTAACTGTTAGAATTCAAAAGTGACTCATGTCTTATTGGTAACTCATTACAAGAACTAGTAATGTGGCCCTGTCTAAACACAAAGGGGCCAGGAAATGTATTCTTATCCTGCAACCGGAGGAGGATGAAACAGAAGTATTTATGAAACAGCACTAATGACTTTCAGCACAAATGGGAACAGATGCAATTTACACTTTTCTCTCATCATCTAATAGTATTTTTTTTTTTAGTATGTCTATGTGTATGTATGTATGTATTTATGTACTCTGTACATCCAACGTGGGGCTTGAACTCACGCCCCCTAGTTCAAGAGTCTCATGCTCTTCTGACTGAGCCAGCTAGGTGCCCCACCTAATAATATTTTGGAATTCTTCCTGTCAACACATGTTTGCATCATTTTTCACAGAGACATAATAATCCATTGTACAACTGTAATCATAATTTACTTAGTCTTTTTGCCACTGGTGAATCTTTAGAATATTTTGCTATAGATATTGCTATATTGACTATCTTTGTACATAAATCTCTTTGCATAACTGGAAGTAGATCATTAGGATGTGAGAAAGAAAAGGGCAGCCCCTGACATCACTCACAGAATAAAATTTGTCAGCACAAGACCACTTCATAATTTTGTCCAAGCACAGACAAAACAAGGTCACTATACAAACATGCAAAATAGCAAACATCCCTTCTTCCATTTAATAAGATTGACTGCTGGTTTTGGTTTGTTTGTTTGTTTTTTGTAAACTATAGCTTTGGCCCCATTCTAGTCTGACCTCTCACTAGATAAGACCGATTGAGACACTCAATCATATATTGTCCTGAATTTGTGACAGCACCCAATCCAGACCTAAGTCCCACTTCATTGGACTCTCCCCCAGATCATCCAATCAAAGCCCAAATCCCATAATAAGGTGTTACAAATGAGACCCTCTTACTGAGGCACCTCATGGTTCTCTGTGGTCTGTGTTCTGTCTTGATGTGATGAGTAATCCAACAAATTCAACTATAGTTGCATTCCTGGTACTCTTTGACTGAGGGACATTGACAGATACAGTCCTTGGAGTCAAATGGCATAGCCAAGGGGTAGTATGTTTTCATTCTGAGTGATACCTTCCAATTGTCCTTCAAAAAGATTGCACCAATTTATATTCCCATCAAAGATGCAAGAAAAGGTCTGTTTCTTCACAGCTTTGCCATATTGTATAACACTGACTTTTTTGAGCCGTGGTAATCTAGTATGTGAAAAATAATGTCTGCTTCTTTTGATTTACATTTAACTACAACTAAAGTTGTGCATTTTCTCATTTTTAAGCCATTTTTTCCTATTAATAACTTTTGCTCAGTTTCTTATTGGGTTTATCTTTCCTTTTGATTTGTAAGAGCTCTTTATATATATATTTTTAAGTTTTTAAAATTTATTTTGAGAAAGAGACAGAGCGAGTGGGGGAGGGGCAGAGAGAAAGGGAGAGAGAGAGAATTCCAACCAGGCTCTGCACTGCCAGCATAGAGTCAGATGCAGGTCTTGAACTCACAAACCACGAGATCATGACCTGGGCTAAAACCAAGAGTCAGACGCTTAACTGACTGAACAACCCAGGAGCCCTTGTAACAGCTCTTTAAATATTTATGATGTTATTTCTTTGTGCATCACAAAGATGAGTTGCAAATAGGTTACCAATTTGTTATTTGGCTTATTTTTATTAAAATTATGGTATTGTAGACAAGTTGAGTTTTAAGGTTTCAGGTAGTCAAATTTATCTAACTTCTCCTTTATGGCTTCTGGGTTTTGTATGTTAACTAGAAAGAACTTGCTAACTTTAAAATTACAAAAATAAAAATCCTTCCATGTTTTCTTCTAGTACTTTCACAGTGGATATTTTTTGTCCTTGTATTTTAGGTCCCTGCATCAATTGTCTTTGATCTCCACACCTTCTATATTGAAAATTTCACATTTATTAGCGTGTTCTTTTCTTACTTTTTTTCCCCCCTACTAATTCGGTGTTTTATTTTCAGTTTCTTTAATAGTTTCCCCCAATCTGATGGATAACTATTGCTTGTGACTCTGAGTCCATTTCTCTTTCTCTACAGCAGTAATCCCTAAAGAAAATACTTGAAACAACCCTTTGTCATTCTTAGCTATGTGTTATTGGATAGGGCTGTTCTAGGGGAGCCCCTGAAACTCTAAATGGCTTAAGTTATATGGTGATTCCATCTCCTTGTCATAGTGGTCCAAGGTAGGAACCACACCTCATAGGAAGTAGTTTCATACAAAGAAACCCTTCCCCCCCACCCCCCCCCCCCCCCACCCCCCTGTTTGGAAAGAGACATTTACTTTATCTTCTGTAGGAGCTAAAGAACTTCTTTTTCTCTTAGTCATATGGTGTGGAGGTATGACATCTTGAACATGGCAGCTACTTTTCAATTCTAATAAATAAGCCTGAATGTACTGAGGGTCACCATGGAGAACTTGAGGATAAAGCAGAAAACTTGGAAGGCCAAGGGAAGAAATGGAGAGAAATGATGTTGACAGCATTGAATTGTTAGATCCAGCCCTGCCTGAAGCTACTTTTACATCTGGATTTTTCACTCAAAATATCCCCCCCCCCCACACACACTTTAAAAAGTCAATTGGAGTCAATTCTACTCAAATAAAAAAGTTTATAAAATAAAAATAAAGAGCCAGTTGGAGTTGAATTTTCTGTCACTTGCAACCAAAGTTCTTACACTTTTTTTTTTTGTTTGTTGCTTGCTGTTTCTAACAATTCTGTCTTCTAATTTCATTTCACCCTAAGCCAAATGTTGCACCTGGTGGGCTATGTATGACACAGCACTGACTTACAGAATGTATCCGTCCCTTTAATTTGAATTAGTTGCCAACATTTAAAAAGTGAAAAGAATTTCCTGAAAATAAATATGCAGGCTTTGTTAGCCTTGGGCCTACAATTCCAATTAGCTAGAGGTAAAGAACAACCGTGATACTGAGATGAATCACACTAGCTCCACCTTTCATAGCGTCCATACCTCTGGTGCCTTCCACCCAGCACATGGCCCTTGTTTATTTGCCTGTCCAGTCTCGACTTTTGAGTTCACTCTCTTGATCTACAGTGTGGTTGATAATAGGGATGAAAATAAGGGGGCATCCAGGCTTGTTTTCCATGTAGAATAAGAAAACGACAATCCCTATAGGACATCTTCACTACTTTGGCTAATCTCTAGTTGTTTTTCCTCAAAGTACTCAGTGAATTGCCATCCTTACAGTGAGCACTTAATAAAAAAATAATTGAAAAATTAAGAATTACTTTTCCAAAACTGATGAAATGGAAAGGCAGTTAAAATAAGAAGGCTTAACGTTATTTTCTTCTGCTTAATTTGATATATTATATATGCATAAAAACCCATCTCATAATTGAATGCTACTTCAATGAATGTGCTAATGGTGGTGTAAAGCTTTTTAAATTTAAAAAGATCTAAAAATATCAATCCATTCTTCTCTCTAACACATTCTACTTCGTATAAATCCAGTCTGACTGAGTCTAAATGACACTCAGTGGCACACTTTAGTTCTTCGTAAAAGGCTGTACCAACAAGCAAACATAATTGCAAGATGTTATCAGTCCTTCCAAGCAAGAGAATGAAATCAGTCCTAGGTAGGTGACATGTCTGGGAGGATTATTTGCCCTAAGTCAAAGGGGATGGATATTTTCTAAGAGAACCTGGATTCTGCCCTGGTAAACAACCAGACACCTGGACTCCTGGTGGATTATAACCAGCAGTTTTAAGGAGAAGCATTATACAGATAAGAGGTTTCTTTCTTTTGTTTTTAAATAAAAATCTATCACACTTAAAACTTTGTTTTTTTTTTCCTTCCCCTCATGGTCTTCTGTTAAGTTTCTCAGGATCCACATAAGAGTGAAAACATATGGTCTTTCTCTGTATGGCTTATTTCACTTAGCATAACATTCTCCAGTTCCATCCACGTTGCTACAAAGGGCCATATTTCATTCTTTCTCATTGCCACGTAGTACTCCATTGTGTATATAAACCACAATTTCTTTATCCATTCATCAGTTGATGGACATTTAGGCGCTTTCCATAATTTGGCTATTGTTGAAAGTGCTGCTATAAACATTGGGGTACAAGTGCCCCTATGCATCAGCACTCCTGTATCCCTTGGGTATATAAAAAGTTAGAGAGGGAGAGAGCCAAACCGTAAAAGACTCTTAAAAACTGAGAATAAATTGAGGGTTGATGGGGGGTTGGAGGGAGGGCAGGATGGGTGATGGGCACTGAGGAGGGCACCTGTTGGAATGAGCACTGGGTGTTGTATGGAAACCAATTTGACAATAAATTTCATATTAAAAAAATAATGATCAAAATAATAAAAAAAACCTTTGTTTTGGTATGATATAGGCATTCAGATAACATGTATATCTAGGAAGTATTTTTAATACGTACACTCTAACATTAAATGTGAAAATGAAATGTAATAAATATCTTATATTTGATAAATATCATTCATTTTCTTAGAAGAAAGCTATGTGATTATTTCTTTGCATTAAGATTCAAGTTAAAGCCCTATAAATTCTGTTTAGCATTCAAAATCCCATCCTGAATTTCACTGATGAGTTTGAATATGGAGTTGGGAATGATAAAGAGGAAAAGTGAAATCAAAGGCTATTGAATCACACTAAGAGCTGCCAACATGGACTACTTACTATGTGCCAGGCATGGTATTAAAAACCCCAAGTGCATTTCTCATGGAACCTTTACAACACTTCTTTACTATTCTTATTTTACTTGCCCAAAGACTCTAGAGAGTTTCAAACCGTTTTTCTGTTGTAGGGGCAGGTGGTCACTGTCATAGAGATCCTAGCCCAGAGATTAACAGGGAAATACTTATGACAAGAGTGTAAGTAGGAGATATATTTATGCACTAGATTATTATTGGCATGTTACTTTCTGTAACATTTCTCTTTGGCTACCCATTTAGTCCAGTCTCTCAAAGACCTAGATAACTACCAGAATAGAGGGTCATGACCTACTGTTATTATTATATTATAAACTTAGTGTTAGAGAGTGACCTTGTTAGAGTGTTAATAGAGTCCCTGAAGGAGGCCAGAGGTATATATTTATAGGGTTTTGAGATCTGGGCCCCAGTGGTTTAATCCTCGTTTTTCAAGGCAAGGATCTGTTTGGAATTGGGAAAGTTCATGATATAAATAGTTAAAGATTAGTGGTCCCAGGGAAGTGAGAATCTTGAAGTGATTCTTGATGAATAAATAGTTATGTCATCTGCAAGCAGCTTGCCCAGATGAGCAATCTAATGTTTTGAGAAAGGCACTGGTCAAATGGTTTATTTTTCCAAATGAATTTTCTGGAAGTAAGTTGAAGAGTAGCAGAACGTGTCACTCTAAAATGTGCCTCTTTGGCATAAGAATTGAGGTAGATTATTTTTAAGAAGCTGCAGATATAGGAGAAGGTCTGAAAACAGAGTAGAAGTCACCCTTTTGTAAGAAAAATCGACATTAATAAAGGAAATTTATATGGGGGTGTGTGTGCTGTACCAGAAGAGAGTTATTACCAGAGATAACTTTTTTACTGAGAAGCTTATCTGCATGGCAGGACAACTTTTGTTTACCAAACATTTGCTCTTCTTACCCTCCTGCTTGAGAATTGCTTTCCCTCTTTTGGGTGGTATATAAAGTTCAGTTATCTGGCTACCTTTTGAATCACATGTTTTTGTGGGGCTCCCATAATGTATATAGGTAATTGTTTGTTTTTTAAGTTTATTTATTTATTTTTAGAGAGAGAGAGAGAGAGCAGGGGAGGGACAGAGAAAGAAAACCCCAAGTAGGCTCTGTTTTGGCAGTGTGGAGCCCGATGGGGGGCTTGAACTCACAAACTGTGAGATCATGACCTGAGCCGAAATCAAGAGTCAGATGCTTGACCAACTGAGCCACCTGGGCGCCCTGTATGTAGGTAATTGTTTTATTTTGTTCTGCTCCTGTTAATCTGTCTCCTATTGCAGAGGGTTCTCAGTCAAAAATTTGGAGGGTGGAGAGAAAATTAACTTTCTTCCCCTATAAAGGCTGGTCTATAGCCTTAACTTCCTGGAAAAAACAAACAGGAAAGTCATACTGATGTAGGCAACCTTAGTTCTGTTGAAATAACTCTCTAGGCCCAAGGATTCATTCTTGCCTGGAGTGCCATGTCAGCAAAATAAAATTCAGATAATGTTCGTGTCCCTGGGAACGTTCCGCTTGACCAGAAGCACAATATATCCAGTCAGCCAATACCCAAATGCCAAGCCAACTCTGCTTTGCACTTATTTCCTCATTCTTTATTTATTCTCTATTTTTCTCTTCCTTGGTTTTTATTTTTTTCCCCTATAAAAGCTCACCACTTTCTCCCCTGCCATTGAGTCTTCCAAATGGAGGCTGTCCACTTCATGAAGTGTTAAAGTTTGTTTGTATCATCTAAATTGTCTTCTTTAATCATTTTTTCATAGTTCTTAGTCTTGGTAATGGAGTAATGTGATGACATGCAGTCTTATTTTTCAGGGATAGATAGAGGTATTTGGAGAGAAATATCGGAGCTACTGAACAAGTGAGGACTTTGAAGTTACCCAGTCCGAGGTGTCATCCTTGGAAAATCACTACATTTCCTCATTTTTGAGAAATGAGAACAACCATGTCAATATGACTTCACTATTTATTTCAGGTAATTTTCGTCCAGTAAGATAACAATGTATACTAATGTACAGTTTTACTTATTGCTTTCATAAATTCTTACAAACTAGTTTTTCTGGGCAAAAAGATTGCTCATTCTGGCCAACAGTTTTTCTATCAGAACAATGTGGTACTTATCTGGGTAAACAATTTTCTTATCAGAAAGTTTACCATCAAGGTTCCTTTAAAACTTTCACCTTGATGGGTCCTCCAATTTTTAACTATGATGTCACTAACTCTGTCCAATCTCAGTAAATTTCCTACCAGGAAAGACCAGGATAAACCACTTACTCTCAGACTCCAAACCTTATTAATATCTTTCCCTAAACCCCTTCTTCACCCTTTTAAAGTAGTACTAAGACTATGTCAAAGCAGTATTCTATCTTACTATAGTAAGTCTACTAAACTTTGCTTTGTGTGATTAACATGGTTTTTTCTTGAGTCCATAATTGTCATCTTAAAATAATAAGTATCGGTGAGGATGTGGAGGAAAGGAAACCTTGTGCACTGTTGTGGCAATAGAAATTTGTGCACCTACTATAGAAAAGACTATGGAGAGTCCTCAAAAAATTAAAAATACAACTAGTATACAATCAAGCAATTCTACTTCTGGGTATTTATCTGAAGAAAACAAAACACTGACTCTAAGGGATTTATGCATCCCCATGTTCACTGCAGCATTATTTACATGGCCAAAATAGAGAAGCAACCTAGTGTCCATTGATAGATGAATGGATAAAGAAGATGTAGTATATTATCTACAATGGAATGTTACTTGGTCATAAAAAACAAAATCTTGCCATTTTGCAACAACATGGATAGACTTAGAGGGTATTATGCTAAGTGAAATAAGTCAGAGACAGAAAGACAAATACCATATGATTTTACTTATATATGGACTCTAAAAAACAAAACAGAATAGACTCATAGATATAGGAGACCAGCTGTTGGTTACCAGAGAGTGGAGGGTTTAGAGGGCAGGCAAAATAGGTAAAAAGAATTAAGTACTAACTTCACCATTATAATTAAAAAGTCATAGGAATGTAATGTACAGCATAGGGAATATTGTCAACAATATTATAATAACTTTGTATGGTGACAGATGGTTAACTAGACTTCTTGTGGGGACCATTTTTTAATGTATAAAAATATTGGATCACTATTATACACCCTTAAAACTAACTGGATATTGTATATCAATTAGATTTCAAAAAAAATAATTGTCATCTTAAAAAAGAGAATGACAATAAATGTCTTCCAGTTTGGTTAGAAAGATTTTATTTATATGTATATGTATATGTATGTGTCTATATATATATATATATATATATATATATATATATATATGTATATATATATATATATATAACACCAGAAAAGATATCTTTTCCCAAATACAAAGGCTATGTTTCTGAAAATCTCTTTGGCAGAATTAAAGGATTTAAGAATATAAGATGTTAATTTTAAAAAGGGGAGGGGCTTGGGAGATTACACACGAACATATGAAGATCCCTAAAAATGCTTTTTTTACATTTGCCAAAATATAGTAACAATGATAGCATTTATAATACATCCTCAAAATTAAGAGAATAATACTTGTATTTGCACATTCTAAATACAGTTAATTTCTAATTACCATTCCCAGCTGCCTAGAAGAAAAAAACAGAATTTTTTCTCAGTTTCAAGGATACTAAAACTGGTTTACTTGGTTGGATATAATATGCTGCTTGGACTCAGCCAAACTCAAAGCTAAGGACACAGTCCTCCAGACTGCCAATTCAGCTCAAGACTTCAGACACCAATTGCAAGTTTGGGGGGTTTCCAAAGCTACCATCAGTTTTGATAAGTCACTAGAATGACTCACAGAATTCAGGAAAGGGCTATATTTAACGATTATACTTTTACTATAGCCAAAGGATACAAATCAAAACCAGCCAAAGGAAGAGATGCATAGAGTAGAATCTGGGATTGGGAAGGCTCCCCATGTGAAGCTTCTGTGTCCTCAGGGATGCATTACCCTTCTGGTAGCAATATGTGGCAATATGTGCATCAAGTATTTCCAGCAAAGGAAGCTCAGTTGCCAGAGATTTTATTGAGATTTCACTATGTAGGCATCATTGACTGAATCACTGTCCCTGTGGTTGAACTTAATGTCCACCCCCTCACCCCTGGAGGTCAGACTGATAACACATGGTGCAGAGCCTCAATTTTCTCATCATATGGTTGGTCTTTTTTTTTTTTTTTTTTCTCACTTAGTCTTTATTTATTTATTTATTTATTTAATATATGAAATTTACTGTCAAATTGGTTTCCATACAACACCCAGTGCTCATCCCAAAAGGTG
>NC_064809.1:102745035-102751014 GCF_023721935.1 Panthera uncia | reverse complement strand
TTTTTTTTTTTTTTTTTTTGGTTGGTCTTTTTGATGTGGCCAGTCTCCATCCTGAGTCACCTTGCTACCATAAACTATCTAGGGGTCCACCATAAGTCACCTCATTACCATAAAATATCAGCTGTGGTCTGAGGGAGCCGCCATGCATAGCAAAGGTGTTCCTGTAAGTTGGGAAATTCCAAGGGTTTAGAGGCTACGTGACAGGAGCAGGGACAAAGGCCAGACCTTTTTTTGGGTGATATTTATTCTTCACTATTTGTATGCATAATACTAATATTTATAAATCCGTGAACATCTATAATGTGGCAAGCACTTTATATATTATCTCCAATTTTCACTAGGATGGGTATAATGCATTGAAATCACATTTTAATGGTTAAGAAACTAAGTGCGTTACCCAAGATTAGTACCCAAGATCGAGTACATATCTGGCCTGCAATTAGAACCCTGATCTAACTTCAAAGATCACACACCCTTTCTGTCTCTAGCTTCTTTTTGCTGTCAACAAATATGAATGACTACTATGTTGTTCTACCTTTGGTCTCACATACTCCAGCACCTCTTATGCCTGCTCATCCATCTGAATATTCAATATCTTTCTGCTTTTTTTTTTTTTAAAGTAAAAATACCTAAGTTTTATTCCTTACGTAAGAACTTAAAGTGACAGCAATACACTCTACATTTTTTTCAGGTAAGGTAAAATATACAAAAATTAAAATTTAAGAGATAATATCTTAGTGTCCTCTGATTACAAGGAACAGAAAACACTTCTGGATAACTTGCAAATACATTTCTTGGAAGCATATGAAATAATACATAGAATTAAAGGAGAAGCCAAAAAACCAAATATTAAAATTCCCTGGCAGAGGAGCTGATGGACAAATTTAAGTTCTGTCCCTAACTCTTGATAGCCATAACCAGTCTTCATGGAAAGGAAGAGGGATAATTCCCCGAAGAAAAATCAAAGTACTGCTATTGTAAGAAGGAGGAATGTAGGCTTAAGAGAAGAAAGAGAAAGAGGCAGAGATTTCCACGCCAAGGCGGGATTAGTGATAGGGGAAGTGCCTACATAGGAATAAGTATAAGAAGGACATAGGTCAAAATATCCATGGAAAGTTTAAAAAAAAAAAAAAAAGCCCTCACTTTTATGTACACAGAACAAATTGAAGGGAAGACTTGACAATATTACGTTAGTGGTCACGGGAAAACTTAGATAAATGAAGTCCTGAGTCACTAAATACACCAAATTTACTTGACCTGGCTTATCTGATTTTTCCACTGTGCTTTGGATAGAAAATAGTGTCAGCAGAAATAGTGACCAAAAAAGAGATTGCAACACACTTCTCATAATAAGGATACAATCTACACAAAAGCACGGTGTTGCTGTGGAGAATGCAGGTTTGAGACGTGGCTCCCACACCCTCTAATTCCCATCTTCAACAGGCCTGTTTTTCCCTTGTGGATTTATTATCGGGATCATCCCAATTTCCATCCTTCTCTACATCTACCCTGCTTGAGTTTTGATTCTCTAGTTCCTTCCATGAGGTCTTGAAGCTTTCTAGCCTTGCACCCTGGGCTAGTTTTGTGACTTGATTTAACCATAATTTTATGTGGCCTGAGCCACAGAATTCCAGTTCTGAGCCTGGGATTCAGGTGGCCTTGTCCACTGCTGCTTGCTTTCTTGATCTCCTGTTAGCACAGTGAGAACAAGTTCCTTTAGCCTGCTAATGAGAGGAGAGAAAAACTTAGAGCTGAACAGAATTGTCCCTGCTGAGGCCATCCTAGAACAGCCAGCCATTAGCCACTCCTCAGCTGACTGCCGAAGCATCCACGAGCCCAGTTCAGGTTAGCAGAGCCCAGCTGAGACCTGCACTACATCAGCCAACCTACGTACTCATAAGTAAAAATAAATGTTTACTGAGATGTGTTCCTCTGAAGTGTTGTGTTTGTTTTTTGTCCAGCATTATTATGGCCAAGGGTAACTGATTTGCTTTCTGCCATATAACTTCCACTGAGAGGCAGGAATCAGAGACTTGCTCTGGTTCTTCCGTATTTCCTCTTGCCAATATCAACAAATAAATAAGGAATGAGATTGAATTATACTATTTGACCATCATGTTTTCATGAAGCATTAAGAGGAATACCAGTGAACCAGAGCAACACATTTTAGGAGACCAACTTTCTTGTGCAAACATACAACCACAGCCTGAATTTACTTGATAACCATTAACTTTCCTCTCTACTTTGTGGCTTCCTAGACCCAGACACAATGTCCACTTAAAATAAAAATACTCGCTAGTAGGTATCTTAAAAACATATAGCTGTGAGCAAATTTTTAAAAGAGGCTTTCATTAAAAACGATTTGCTCTTATGCTAACTATAAAAATGCTCCTATCCAACCCAGACAAGCCAAAAGCATCTCTTTAAGCTAGGAAAATTACTTTTCCTGAAATTAAAAAAAAAAAAAAAATCTCAAAAACAAACAGTATATGGCTTGAAATCAGAGCTGAAAATGAAAACTTCACGTTTTCCAGGTGGTATTTATTAATATATATTGCACGCTGATGGGGCAAGTAACTAAGTAACATGCCCATAGACTTCTGTATCACTGTCATATATCTTGGACTCAGCTCTTTTTTTAGGTTCCTTCTGGAGCAGAAGTTGCTTAGCACCTCTATCTATGGCAGAATCAAATGGCACCCTTGCATATAATTTTTACTGTTTTTAATTGCCCTGACTAAAATCTCAGAGATTTTGAGTTTCTTCCTTTCTTGTCTCTCCCTACCTCCATTTTTTCTTAAATGAGTCAGATAATTTTAAAATGGAAGGTATAACCACCCCTAAGGAAGTGATAAGAGTGTGCAGCTTTCAAGTGTCTGCTACCCGAATGCTCTGTGGGTTGCTACTTTTCTCATTACTCTACATTATGGCAACTTTTTATAATAGGTTAATACATAATCATTTGAAACCAGATTATATTCTTGATAGGCTATAATGAAAGGAGTCAATTTCCTGAATACAAATAGATGACATTTTTCTCTTTGAATGCTATGATAGCAAGCTTTTTAATTATGGACTTTTCATTGTAGTTTAACACCCTTATCAAATAATTATTTTCCACCCATTTCATAGAAGAGCCTTCCCAAAGGGCTGAATTTGTTAATCAATTTTCATACAAAGATATTTTGTTTTGTTCACTTACATGTTTCAAAGAAGGGACAGGATTGCAAAATATACCCCAAAGCAGTGGTGAAAACGACAGGGTACTTCAGGTGGGGAGTGAGGGAAAAATCCTGGTGTGCTGAAATAGAACACAGAGACATTTTAAAGAGATAGCAGTGGGAACTTCTACAAGCAAACTGATAATTTGTTTATTAAGGTGTAAATATGCCTCAAAAATATTTGAATGGGGATTTGGGAGGGTGATGATAATTAAAAGGTGATATGCAGATTTTTGTATAGAAAACGAGCTCTCTTGAGTAAGGAGGTCTTGCCTTGAAATGGTTGATATCCAAAGGTTTGGAATTTGCAATGATAAAGAATATTTTCAAAGGAGACCTAAAAGAGGAAAAGGACAAAGAGAAGATTATATCTTGGTTCAGTCAAAAAATCAGAGTTTTGGGGCAGATGGAGAGCTGAACCTAAACTTAAAGATTGAAAAGAGACCAAAAAAAAAAAAAAAAAAAAAAAAACAGACTGTCCCCAGGGCCTGGCCTGGGGGAGAATGACCAAACATGTTCATGTGTGTGGCTGCATTACAGAGGAAGAGAAGTCAGTTGAGGGTTTACCTTGGTCTTATCTGGATAGGATCAGGCTCCTATAGAAATCCAAAGATGGGCTAATACATCATTACCCAGAGCAGGCATCAGACATTAAATAGGCTATCCAAAATCCCCTCACTTGCAGGGTGAAGGGGAGCAGATACATAGTATATAAAATGATTTAATTATGTGTCAAGAGACATGGAATTAACCAGCTTCATGGCCTTGTATAACCGTTTAGGTACAGTTTCTTCTCTTATAAAATGGAAAGGTTGTACAGACTCATTCCTTAGATTTCAGCTGTCATATTCCAGGAATCTGACACTCTTGCAAAATCCACGTTGCATTTCATCTGTAGACCAGTGTTTCTTTATTGGGGAGGTGTATTTGACAATATCTGGAGACACGTCTCGTTGTCATGACTTGGGAAATGCTACAGGGCATATAGTAGGTACAGGCCAGAGATGTTGCTAAATATTCTACACGAACATGGCAGCTCCTCCTCCCTCCAGCATAGAATCACCTGGGCCAAAATGTCAGTAGTCCCAAGGTTGAGAAACTCAGCTCTAGGCCAAAATTCCTTTACATCCAATTCTTATCAACTGAGCAGTTCTTCTACAGCTCATCTAAGAATAAAATATTAGTGTAAGCATTCCATTGGAGAGAAGAGGCATAAACCATGAGAAACTATGAGAAATTTCTGAAGAAAGCTTACACTCAAAAATATGCACTGAGTTAAGAATGTCATGACCATTTTTATCATAGATAGCAATGGAAAAAGAGTTGAGTCCTTAATTCTTTAACCAAGTCCTATTCAGCAATGGGAACAGATTTTGGTAGTCAGGAGTGATGGACTTCAGTGTGTTTCGTCTACTTCTGTCATTAACTAGTTGTAATTGGAGCAGGTCAATCAGTCACTGAAGTTGGTAGTCATTAGAATAGAGTTAATATCTGTTTCACCTTCTATCAGTGTTGCTACAAAAATCAAAGGAAGAGAGATCTGAAAGTGATTTGAGAAGTTAAGAGAGCTATAACTATATAAAAAGTGATTTATGCTTATGTTTGACATTATTTAAAGCATTTTCTCAGCTAGGTCTTGCTATATATGAAATTGAGCTCAATAAAATTTGAATTCCAATTTAGGAAGGCATACTATTAGCTATTATGCAAACTATAGAAAACAAAACAAGTGTGTGTTCACTAAGAGTTGACAGTCTAGTTTAGGAAATGTATCAGTTATCTATTATCATAATAAACAATTATAAAAACCTAAGTGTCATATAGCATTAAGCATTTATTGCTCAAGTGTCTAGGATCAGTTGGGGTTTAGCCAGGTGGTTCTGTCTTGGCTTAGCTCACTCATATATCTGGAAGTTGGCTAGCTGTCAACTTATTTAGGATGCTTGACTAGGGCAACTGGCTCTGCTCCATGTGTCTTTCATTTTTGTGTAGACTAGCCTTGAGCATGTTCTCATGTTGATAGAGGACAAGCTTCTGCTTACATTTTGTCTACTATTATCCCATTACTCAAAGCTCCTCATAGCTGAGCTCGTTGTCAAAGGGTGGGCACAACATTTCATCCACAGTGAGTGAACACTGCAAAGTTACATGGTAAAGGATGTGGATCCAAGGAGTGGTCAATATTTGGGCCAATGATGCGATCTACTTCAGGAAACAAACATGGTCACTGGAGAAGTCACATCTATACCTGATGGAGTATTATGCATCCCTCAGATTTTCTGGATTTCGAGTTGGATGAAGTTACCGAATATAACTCTGAGTTGACTTACTTGAAGAGGTAAGGAATTCGTTTCATGTATAAGAAGAGGAGTATTCACAAATATTTTTAGTCCTCTGGGGCATGGTAGAACAGACAGCTGTGTATCAAAGTTTGTTCTTCCCTTTCCCCCTAAATCCATATGGGAACATATGGCTCATTCTCTCCAGTGGAATGTGATCAGAAGTACTTGTGTCATTTCTAGGATAAGCTTGTTAAGAAGTAGGTGCGCATTCCCTGTTTTTCCTTTTCCCATCCCCTGACTGGAGGCAAAGTACTTCAAGGCCCTAGGAGGTGATGGAGCCACAAGATGGATAGAAGCTGAGTTCCTGAGTCTCCATATAGAGGAAAGTCACTATCAACCATCAATAACAGCATGGGACCAGTACATGAGTTTGAAATAATGGTTATTTAAGCCACTAAAATTTTTAGACTTATTTG
>NC_064809.1:102600346-102745025 GCF_023721935.1 Panthera uncia | reverse complement strand
CACTAAAATTTTTAGACTTATTTGTCACATCAGTTAGCATTTTCCTAATATGGCATGAATTTAATATAACTCTATTATCAATTTAAAATTTAAAAAATAAGAAATAAAATTGGTCTTTCTTAGGAGTTTAGTACAGCTTCTCACCCACACCTGAGAATTTAAATCTCTACCACATTGTCGCCAAGTATCTAATCCATATGAATATTTCCAGTGATGGTAAGCTTACTTCTGAAGCAACCATTTCTCTTTAGGAAAATTGTATTTATAGGAAAAGTTTCCCTACTTTGAGTTGCATATCCTTATATGTCTACCGATTTGTCCATTCTAGAATTACAAAGTTTCAGCTTATTTCCTCTTCTAATAGGCATATCTTTTATTATTTCAGTGTAATCATGCTTTAAAGAAAATAAACTTTAACCTATCTTTGGGAAACCCAGCAGCAGTAATTACATTTCAAAGCTTCAGGGTTCTTTATAAACTGTAAGGTCTACTAGTTACACTAACAGTATGACAGGTTAACTTTTATTGTGTAGTTGAGAAAACTAAGACATAAAAAAAATCTAATATACAGAATGAAAGTCACAGAACAAGTCGGGGCAAAACAAACATCTGAGCTTTTTAAGGGTTTCCAACATAGTGGTAGAAAGAGACCACAAAGCCATTTCACAAATATACAGATTTTACTATGTTGGGATTTGATAACTTTTTGAGGTTTTTGTGTCAACATTTTGACATAAAGAAGGATTTGTATTAACTCAGTCAACTAGAAAAATTTTTATGTAATTTCTAAGAAATTCTGTTTTTTGAAGTTCCAGAACACCAACATCTTGTATCCATTATTTTTATTTATACTTTTTTTCTCTTACTTGAATATTGGTTCAATTATGCAAAGCTTCCAAGAGGAAAGCTTCATATTGAAAACTTCTGACCCCTTTGTGCATTTTTACTAACCAAATATTCAATATTTTCCTTCCCCTAAAATGCTAGAATGTGGTACATGGCGACCTCTACTGGTTATCAGATAATGTAGCCAAAGTCACTGACAAATTCTGCAAGCAGTAGCCATACTTTACGATGCATAAGGAAAAATTGCTAGCATGAATGAAAAAGCAAATGTTTAATAAAAAGATCTCTGCTGGTTTTAATACAGTTCCAAGTTCTGTATTCAATAATTTATTTAGTTTAAGAAATGTGTGTTGGGTTTTTACTACTCCCCATTTGTGTTTTATTTATCTTCTGAGAATCAGAGCCCAGTTGCTAGAGAGGGTCAGTAAAACACACATTGCAGATTAAAAAGAAAAAAAAAAGCTTGATATATTTTTATTTATATACTTATACTTGATATTATATTTTACTTAGTAAAAAAGGAACACAATCTTAGAAAACAAATTCCAACACTCCCAAAATGATACCAGTAAAAAAGAGTGAGTCTCTCTATCAGTACCTTGCCTAGTCCTGCTTTCCAGGATCTGGATTAATCTACCATGGAAAAATTTATTTTTAGTGTGTGGATTACTTGGTTTGGAATTTTAGGCTAAGTGTGGGTAGATGGAATTTAAGCATGCATTGACTTTTAGAGTAACAGGGTAAGGAGGAAAAAAAGGACACTCTTTCCATGCCCTTGAAGAATTTAATACTCAAGATTGCCCACTGGTCTTGCTAGAGGGAGAACTTAACCAGCTCTTTTTTCTAAAAGTGTCAGAGTGCTAATTATATTAATTTCCAAACATATAAGGAAAGGAAAAAAATGTGCTTGAATATAGGTATCCCTCGTGTAGGTTTTCAAAATTTAGTACAAGGTCAGGTTTGATTTTTAGACTCATCTGTACTTTCAGTGGAAAGCTACTTCACCCACCAGAGTTAATAAAATTATTTTATCATAGTTGGCCAAATCTCATTTAAAAATATCACAGCATCAAAAATCACTGAACAGTAAATAAGCATTCTTAATTCTCCTTTTGCAAACTATTTATTACTAAGATATTCAACACAAGACAATGCCAAAAAAAAAACCAAGCAATCTTGGAAGTTTCTTGGAATTCATGGTTTGATTTAACCTGTGATGAAGAATGAGTATTAAAGAGCTGTCTTGTTCAGGATGAAAAAAAAGGGAAAGAAGCAAGAATGTTCTGTTCTAGAATGAAGAGTGTTCCGAGCATGCAGGTTAGAAGCTTTCTAATGTTTCAAGATACAATAATAGTTTTGATAGTAACTATTCAAAGATGAGTAAAATCCTAGCTATATCAAGTCCTTGAAAATGGGGCTAAAAAAATAAATTGGATTCCAAAGAATTTATTGAATA
Organism: Panthera uncia; assembly: GCF_023721935.1. Lineage (NCBI taxonomy): Eukaryota > Metazoa > Chordata > Mammalia > Carnivora > Felidae > Panthera > Panthera uncia. Next base: position 102,742,723 of record NC_064809.1, on the reverse strand, counting down.
GGTACAGAATAAAATATCATTCTTCAACAAATGTAAACATTCACCAGAAGATTTAGTCATTTGTCCTAAATTATAAGAGTTTGCTTCAGGGGCGCCTGTGTGGCTTTGTCCGTTAAGCGTCCAACTTCGGCTCAGGTCATGATCTCACACTCCGTGAGTTCGAGCCCCGCGTCGGGCTCTGTGCTGACAGCTCAGAGCCTGGAGCCTGCTTCAGATTATGTGTCTCCCTCTCTCTCTGCCCCTCCCCTGCTCATGCTCTGTCTCTCTCTGTCTCAAAAATTAATAAAAACATGAAAAAAAAAGAAAAAAAAAGAGTTTGCTTCCTAGTTAGATGTTGGACGTTTTTGAATAAGATTTTAATGACTAAGGGTAGAGAAGTAACTCATGTTAATGAAGTGAATCAGGCTAGTGGTTTTCAACTGCGGGTCTGCAGACCAGCTCTGGTTTGCCACAATATTTTCACTGGTCCACAATGAAATTAGAGCACTAAGATAAATCAAGATGAGTTTTCAGGAAACTAAGTGTATTAAATTTAAAGAGCTGTGCTTTAAACGGTCTGTATCTGTACTGCCTATTATTTTATTACCGTTAAAGCTGTGCTTTAAACGGTCTCTATCTGTACTGCCTCGCCATCCTGCGCTGGATCCTCTCACTCGTGAACGCAGACTCCGTGGCCTCCTCTTCATCGGTAGTTTCGGTCAGGGCCTTTGGCAGAAAGGTCGAAGGCCCAGAAAACAAACAGAGGTAGAACTTCTTTGCCTTGGCGCTGTTGGGGAAATCCACCACCACTCCACCAGTGAAGCCAGCCTTGGTGGCCTGGATCGTGATCAGCTCCAACTGCTCAGAGTTCTCAGGATACAGCTGCAGGACAGCCCGGGCTCCACGGACCAGCACAGAGTAAAGAGAAGAAAAAAAGCAGTATAGGCGCTTGGCAGGGATGTCAGACTTCTTATTTGCATTACAGAGCCACTGGACAGCAGAAATGCTGATACAACCATCAAAGGTGCCTGGTTTGAAGGGAATGCCCTGGCCCATGTCCCCCAGAAGCAAGTCTCCCTCAGTGTCTCGGTCCAAGGCCGCATCCAGCATGGCAGGGCTGATGTCGATGCCCACCCAATAGTGCCCCTCATCCGAGAGATAATCTCCACTCAGCCCAGAACCACATCCAATATCCAACAGGTAACAGGGCTGACCCTCGGGCAGATAAAGGATAATAAAATAAAATAATAAAATACAATTAAAATGAATAATAATAAAATAAAAACTGATCTTATCTGGCAAAAGAAAACAATTCACAATGCTATGGTTCCTTCCTCCCCATACTTCTGGAATGTTATTTTTAAGATACCAAAGACTGTAGTTATTGACCTGCCCATCCTCCACTTTACATTTTTTAAAAAAGTCATCGAACCCTACATCCCAGGGATGGAACTTCTGAACTGTCTCCTCAGGTCAGAGTTGGTACAGTACTTACAAAATTCCGTATTTAGCAGTAACATTGCCAAAATAACCTGTGACATCATAATTCCAAAATAGTTATGGAACTTTTGTATTCGTGGATTTTTTTTTTTTTTTTGTCTTCTGGTTTTCGAGAAACACTTGTGAAATCCACATGTATATCAGTGGGATTTATCTTTCAGAATTGGGAAGATATGTTTTGCCAGTCATAAATGAACGGTAATCCCCGTAGACTCAAGTTTAATTCAAAAACACTCTCGCCAGAGCTGCTAAATTTGGCAATCCACATTCTCTCCTCCATATGCTATCCTTAGGGGATTCTACATACATTGTCCATAATGGTTTCTACTTAGGATGTCTGGAAAAGTAGATATTATGGTCACAGAAGGGCCATTAAAAGGAATTTGAAAACAGATCCATTAAGTTGAAGTATTCAATTGTAAGAGTCTTCAGGTTGGATGGACTATGCTAATTGATATTCAAGGACTAACTCCACGCACCCGGCTCCTTACATTGCAGCCTCTAACTACTCACGCTTGTGTAGCTTACCAACCTGGTTTGGTATTATCCCTGGAGAGAGGAATATTAGCAGAGTGTGGTGTGCATAAAAAGTACAGCGGATAAATAATGAATTGTCCCTAAATGTGAACCTCATTTCCATTCCATTCTGTTGTTCGGTGCCTTCACTGTTTCAAATAGCCATCTTTTTTTCATTAATTACATCAGCTCTGCTTTTGTTATGTCTTGTTGGAAAAGAGAAAAGAAAGTTTCCATTCTTTCTCTTGTAGACTATGGAATGTAACAGCTGTTGTGTTTTGCAGAAACATCCAGTCATATCTTCGCATCTCTGGTCAGTTTTTGAATGGATTTAAAAACACTTTTCTGTATTGTTAAGCTTGCTTTCCCTGAATTTGTGATTTTGTGCCTCTTTTCTCTCTGCTCATCTTTTGTGGCTTTTCTCTCTTTTCCTCCACCTGGCTCTCATTTTCAAGCCTTCTAATAGTTCTCAAGAGCAACAAAAGTATCCCAAAGGTTTCCCAGCTTGGCCCTGTCTCAGCAATACAACACTATTTTTGATTTTTTTTTTTTTTTCTAATTTGAAGTTTCTTTTCCTTCTGTTTAACTGATTATCAGGACACAGTCTCTCTTCTGCATGCATACTAGCTGCCCTGTCAAACAACATCTCTGCAGTCCTTGTCATGTGACATGTAGCTAAGGAAGAATTTGCAGTGTTACTTACTGCAGCTGTCTTGATTGACTGGGAATAACTTAGAATGATTCCCTGAATCAGGACGCTACTGTGTGAGTTTGAAAATTCTTACCCACCCATCGTCTCATTTGATCCCACATGGATCCTGCAAAGCAAACAGGATAGATGTTACTCTCCCATGTGATAGACAAGGAGAAATACGGTCATAAGGAGTTACAGACCTGGACCAGCAAATTCTAGCAAATGTAAAATAGGAACAAGAAGGTTGGTCTTCTGTCTTTAGTGTTTTCTCTGGTGGTTTCCCTGGGTTTCTCTTTCTTCATCTGTAAAATGGAAAAAATACTAACTTTGTGTTGTGTTGAGGAAAAACCCAAAAGAATCTAGGTAAAACACTGGCTCTTAGTAAATGCTCAACAAATGTTTATTTTTTTCATCTGTTGTATAACAAATAAATTAGCTGACTAACATGCACATGTCGCTGTTATCTTTCTGCCTACATCAGGATATGGTATACAAAGAAGAGCTTTTTTCTTTTTTTGAGATTTTATTTCAAGTAATCTCTACACCCAAGATGGGTTTGAACTCAAAACCCTGAGGTCAAGAGTCAATGATACCCCAGTAAGAGAGCTATGCTCATTCCTTAGCACAACTGCTGTACCCAGAATCCATTGTAGAGGGTGTCTGAGCCACATATAGTCCCCACTAACTGGTTCAAATGCATTAAGACAAGAGTTTTATAACTTATTTTTGTATTTATATAAAATAATTTATATATTTATTTTGATATTTTATATTATTTATGTCAGCACGATCCACCGACTGAGCCAGGCAGACACCCCCAAAGAAGAGTTTTTGTGTAGCCAATGACTAAAATACAGTCATGGGAAATGTATGTTTCATTCCAGCTATTCAGCAATAACAACCCTCTACCCCCGTTCCAACCAGGAAAATTACACATGTAGGTTGATTCTTCTATACAACAAAGCCAACTAATCTGAATAGTGTGGTGTACATGTGAATAACAGATCCTGGATTCACATACTATCTCACATACCAGAATCACAGATCCTGGATTACAAGCTGTATGATTATGGTTTGGACAAATTATTTACTCTCTCGGTGCCTTAGTTTTCCTATCTATAGAAGGTGGATGTTGACACCTATCCAATAGGTTTGTCGAGGGGACTAAATGAGTATAAGAGGAATGTTTAATCGGAATTTTTGACCCAGGCATGAAGATATGATAGATTTCAGATATAATAGATGTTCAAAATGCAAATTTACAGAGAAAATCTACTCAAGTCCATTGAAATTATGAGTCCTTTACCTGGGTGTGGCGGGGCGGGGGGGGGGGGGCTTCATTCAGAACACAGATGTAAAAGGATGAGATGAGTTGAGATTTGGGAAGGATTTGTCAGGAGACTTTTTTTTTAGGTGAGAGCTGCACTCTTACCTCCCAGGTGGGGAGGGGTATAGTGGTGCTGCCTCCCAGTGGTAGGTCAGGTGAGAGGGGTTTCAGTGGGACCAGTCAGAGAGCTTGATAGGTGCTCCTGGACCCCATGGACTGGGACTTACCTCATGCCTGAGGAAGTGAAAACATCTGATGGCAAAAGAGTAAACAGGGGCCCCTGGGAAGTAATTGCACCTGCCTTGTGCTACAGCAAGAGGAAGGTGTAATGACCCCAAAACGAAATGTGCAAACTATGGCTGTGAAGTCAAACTGTAGCGTTTTTAAAGGGATCTCCCTAAGTACATGGTCTGCCAAGGAAAGGGGATGGTAGGCATGGTGACTAGAGCAACCAGAACAGAGACTATGGGAGGACATGGGAATCCGGCCAAAGCTGAGGCCCGGCCCTTGACAAGGGAGCTACACCTGGAGGGTTCCAGGACAGAGTCCCCAGAGATCAAAAGATTCCTGTATGGGAACAGGTCAGTGTCAACTCCAACCCCAACAACCTCCTGAGGACATACAACCATCTTACAAAAGTGCCTGCTGGGGAGGATTTTTCCTGTGAGTCTTCTCGCACTGCCAGTAGCCAACCAAAGGCCCAGGTCCTTGAGGACAGGATGGCAGGAGTGTTTTCACTTTAAATCAAGTTCAACTTTTGATTGTAATCCAATAATGGATGTTTCAATTATACATTAGATCGGGTTTGTGATTTGAAGTGATTGCAGGACTGTTACCTAAATATAATTTGTGAAGTCACAGGCTGGCCCAGGATGTCATCCAAACAGGGAAAGGAATAGCCCCACTGAACAGGATTAAAAGGAAGGAGCGAGACAAAAATAAGATTATTTTGTAATTATACCCATGGCCTCTAAGATCAGTTAGGTAACAAATTTTAAATATATTATGTTCTCCAAACTACTAGTATTCTTTTTCCTTGACTCTGCAGAACTATTTTTTTATCTGAAAAAGAAAATTTTCAATGCAAAAGAATATTAAGAAAATTTAAAATGTTTGAAATCTCTCACCCAATAGGATAATAAGCTATCGAGTTTCTGCTTGATTACTTCCAGGAGTAGGGAACTCACTAGCTCATTAAGCTGCCTATTGAAAACCTACAGATGTTAGTTCATTCTTATCCCAAAACAAAATGCATATTCATATAATGTCCAACCATGTGTTCGTGTTTTATCTGCTACAAGAATACAGATCATGTTTAATGGAAATTCTGTGGTTTTAAGTTTTCTTCTCTCTTCTACATAGCATTAGAAGACAGTTATGTCTTCCTTTATTCTCTATTTTTAGCCTAAATATTACTGCTTCCTCCAACTAGTCGTCATATAACATAGCATACTTATTACTTTGATCTCCCTCCTCTGCAGGTTTTCTGGTTTGCTGATGTCCCTCCTCCTGAACTGAGCATGAGGCCCAGATGTAACCGAAGAGCAGAGTTAATTTAGCAGCATACATGCGTATTAGGTTCATGGTCAACCCAAACCCCTCAAGTTATTTTCATAGGCAATTCCTCCACAAGTCAGGTCTTCCTTACTCTGTATGTATACAGCTGGTTATTAAAAAGTGAATGAGGGGCACCTTGGTGGCTCAGTTGGTTAAGTGTCTAACTTCAGTTGAGGGCACGATCTTGCAGTTTGCGAGTTCGAGCCTCACATCGGGCTCTCTGCTGTCAGCACAGAGCCTGCTTTGGATCTTTTGTTCCCCACCCCACGCCCCCTCCTTCCCTACTCGTGCTCTCTCTTTCTCTCAAAAATAAATAAACATTAAAAAAAAAAAAAAAAGATAGTTATCCTTGCCTTTGGGCACCTGGGTGGCTCAGGTCATGATCTCATAATTTGTGGGTTTGAGCCCCACATCGGGCTTGTGCTGACAGCTCACAGCCTGGAGCCTGCTTCAGAGTCTGTGTCTCCTTCTCTCTCTGCTCCTTACCTGCTCACACTCTGTCTCTGAAAAATGAATACTAAAAAAAATTTTTTAAAGTGAAAGAAAAAAATTGTACCTTTGTTACACTTCATTTTGTTAGTTTTACCACAGTGCTTCAGGTTTTCACAACCATTTGGGATCTCTCTTCTGATCCAGATGGATTTTTTAGAAATTGTTTTTTCTCTATCTCAGCTTTTGATATTTGGCATTTTGTAAGCATTCTTTCAAATCTCCACTTAAGCCACTGATAAAGATCTGAAGAGGATAATTATTTTTCAACCAACATCCTTTCGGGGGCACCTGGGTGGCTCAGTTGGTTAAGCGTCTGACTTCAACTCAGGTCATGATCTCACAGTTTGTGGGATCAAGCCCCACATCGGGCTCTGTGCTGACAGCTCAGAGCCTGGAGCCTGCTTTGGATTCTGTGTCTCCCTCTCTCTCTGTCCCTCCCGTGCTCGTGCTCTGTATCTCTCTGTCTCTCAAAAAATAAACATTTAAAAAAAATTTTTTTAAATGAACATCCTTGGGTATGTAGATCCTTGTGCTGAGTTTTACCAAGGCATATACTCCAACTTACTGGAATTGCCGGGTGATAGAATATAAGCATCTTCATTTTTACTAGGTATTGATAAATTGCACATTCTTCAGAGAAGTTAAATACAATTTGGTTACAGTTAGTTTCCTTATATGAGGGAGTTGCTGCTTGGGAAATCACGGTTTACACTGAGTATGTGTGATACTGGCCACAGAACGCATGTGACAAGGACACTCAGAGCCTAGGGCTGAGCGAGCCAACTGCAAGGTCCAGATTCTCATGGTGACAGCAGTGGTGTCATCACACTGGCTTGTAGTATGTTTTGGACTCTCGTCTGACCTTGTTTCTGCACACATTCTAAGCCTAGTTTTCTTGTGCTTCTATGAGCTAAACTTTATTCTTTCTACAAACTCCATTTCTGCTTAACTACAAGGCCAGAATTATTTTCTGTTGCATACAGCTAAGAGAATATCATAACCATTTTCCCATTGCTACTTAAATGCTCATTTCCATTTCTTCCCCCAACCGTTTCAGAGCAAGATTTCACACTTCTGTTAATATGCATATTCATAGAAGATTAGGCTCTCCTGAAGACTGAACAACCTCTGCCCGAAATGAGATTCGCTTCGTTCCTTTTTCTTTGAATGTCCATGCTGCTTCCTCACCTAGGAAATTCATCAGTTCTGAAGAACGTGTTTTCTCAGACTTTCCATGCTATTTTTTCTCTTCCCTCTTACTCTGCTCTTTTATTTGGATTTTGTTTCCATATTTATTTCTCACACAGGCAAAACAAAAGGAAAATAAATCCCAGAAATAAATATGATATCAATGGCAGTCCCAATGTTAGCAAATTTTGGAATGATTGATACTTGGAGACAGATGCATGTAAATGAAAAATACACCAGTTTTTTTTTTTTTTTTTCCCTGTTGGAAGTGAACATTATCAGCACCATGCATACATGGTAAGTCAAAAAATAAAATAGGAAGAATTCATGTCATGCTTGTCCTGCTGGCCTTAAGCTCCTTTCTGGTTCCTTTACTTTGCTTTGCATATTTATACTCCAACCCATTAATGTTTCTCATGGGACAGTTTTCTTTTACTTACTAGTTCTTAAAGAAAGGAATGTCGTTTCGGTACACAGCTGCATTTTAGTAGGAGCATTTTTCCCAGACATTAAACAATGGTTGAATTAGGAGTCTCTCTAAAATTCTGGTCACTAGTTCCAGTGTGTGTGTTGGAGGTCCACACCACCAACAAGCAATTCTCCAACACCAGCTGGGCATCTTACAATTCGACCCATTTCTGACCCTTTCCATCTGGGATGGTGTCAGGTTCCATAGGTATGAGCTCAGGCCCACATGACTACCCCACCCCAGTTAGATGCCAGTTGCAAGCCTAGTTTGTCACCTGTGCTTCTGATCCACTAGCTGTAAGTTAGAGGTTCCAGTCACCCCCTCCTTAGGTTGGATTAAAGCTAAAGCTCGCTCATAGAACTCAGAGAAATAGTTTATGTCCTAGATTACCAGTTTATTATATATACAACTGAGGAACAGCAAGATGAAAGAGTTGCATAGGGTGAGGAACAGGGAAAGGGCACAGAGTTTCCATGCCCAATCTGGGTGCCACTCCCCCCAAATCTCTACGTATTCACCAGCCTGGAAGGCCTCCATACCTACTCCTTCTGGGCTTTTATGGAGGCTTCCTTATATAGTCATGATTGATTAAAATACTGGCTATTGATAATTGATTTAACCTGTAGCTCTTTTCCCCTCCCAAGAGGTCAGGGGGTGTGCCTGTTCTAACCACTTGGTTGCTTACACTGGCAACCAGCCCTCACCCTTTGGTGCTTTCCATAAATTGAATCATTAACATAAAGTCAGGTGAGGTTGAAAGAGGTTTGTTAGGAATATGAAGACACCATTATCACTCTTATCACTTAAGAAATTCCAAGGGTTTTAGGAGGTCTGTGCCAGAAACAGTGATGAAGACCAAATATATATATATTAATCACAATATCACACTCTTATTGGCTTCCAATAACTTAAACCTGAAAAAACTGTATCTCATTAAGCTACCAAATTAAAAAGGTAAGTATCTCTGAGTAGAGCCCCTGGTCTTTGCAACACTGAAAGTCTTCTGAGAAAAGTATCTAAACAGAATCTCTAACTGTAAGCCTCTGGCATCTGTAGTTTTTACAAGATCCCAAGTCATTTCAGTGCAGTTTGCTGTGACAATTAGCAGCATAGTAGAAGGTTGGTAACACCGAAGTGGACTTACTAGTATTGCCAGCCTGGGATCCCCTCTCTCTTCTGGTGCAGCCATCTTGATTTTCTTCCAGGTCACCACCCTGCTCCACTCCCAGCCAATAGCTCAAAAGGGGCTGCCCCCAGGCTGTCTGCTCCAGGGGGAAATAAGTAACCTGGACCTAGCCAATCCATCCTGATTGGTTCAGGGATCTGGCCCAAGCTAGCTAGTGAGGCTCAGTTGTTCCCTTTTGTCAGAACTGTGGGGGAAGAGAAGCCTTCCTCCCCTTGGGATTTATGCACTAGCATCACTAGGATGAGCTAGTGACTGAGAATCACGTCAGACTGTGGGGGGCGGGGACACTTAGCAGACGGTGACCTGAGAATGTGGTCAGTTCAGAGGAAAACAAAAACAAGAATGGGTAAAAAGGAGAGCAGGGGAGGAGGAGAGGGATTGAGAACCTAATATTGTTATTTGAGCCCCTGAATCCATCTGTGCCGAATTAGATTAACCTCAGGATTTTCAGAGCCATCATGTAAATAGTGTGCTCGGGCTGCCATAACAAACACTATACACTGGGTGGCTTAAACAACAGGAGTTTATTTCTCATGCTTATGGAGACAGGAAGTCCAAGATCAAGGTTCCAGTGAGGCCAGTTTCACTCTGAGGTCTCTTCTCTTGGCTTACAGGTAGCTGTCATCCTGCTCACAGAACCTCCTTTTTGTGTGTCCCCAGGGAAGAGAAGGACAGGGGTGAGGGGGGCAGTCAGGATGTTATTATAAGACACTAATCCTATTGTATCAGGACCCACCTTTATGAGCTTATTTAACCTTAATTACCTCCTTATATGTCCTGTCTCCAAATACAGTCCCGTTGGGAGTTAGGGTTTAGCATATGAACAACGCAGTCCATAGCATGATACAAGAAATTCTCTCCTCTTTTCCCAAAAGCAACGAGCTGGATTTTCAGTCACTTAATATGACAGAGTTCCAAACGTTATAGTCACTGCTGTTGACTTCAGCACCCAACCCACTCTATTTCTGTCCTTATGTGTCAGTCTGACTTCCAAAACAGTCCATTGCAGGGGGCGACAAAGCCTTTAGGACAGAAAAGGCCATGTAGTGGGATGGGTCAAAACAGGCCTCTGGAGTCTGACTGCATGGGTTTCAAGTCCAGCTCTGTCATTTGAGTAACCTTCCTCTGAGTGGACTCACCTATAAACTGTATGGTCAAAAGTCCCCCCTCTGGAGTTATTATGAAGATTCGATACATTAATATTCATAACATATTTAAACAGTGACTGGCAACTATGCTACAACAATGTTTGTGACATACACACATAGACCTGCATTAATTCTCTGTGCATTTACCAGTGTGTGACTGCATGTTACCCAGCTTCTCAGAGCTTCCTTTTCCTAAATGAGTAAAAAGACGAGCCGCTGTCTTCGGGTGATAGCACATACACACTTACTAGCGCAGGTCCTGACATGTAGACACTCAACGCTGTGTGCACAAATGGATAAATTGCAATTAGAGAATGAAGTTTCCCTTTTTGTCTTGAAATTTTCACTTCGAACTTGAGTGTATTTCCTTTTGAACTTCTTCATAGAGCTATTAGATTCATCTATTTTCCTCTCTTTACTTAAGAAAGCATCAGTTACCTAACGCTCAAATGTAATTACATGGAAATGACAGTTGTGCCACAATGAAATGGAATAATTTAGATGAACATTTGGTAACGTGCTCTCCATAATTCTTAAGAAATCTGTTGCTGAGAAAACACTATTGCAAAGCGGAAGTCTAAGGGGAGCTGTGTAATTAGCAACTATTTCGATGGATTACTTTTCTAAAAAACTTTCTGTAATGGAGAAAACCATTAGGCTATTGAAATTATTCTCTGTGTATTAAAAATGAGGACCAGAAAAGCAGAATAGCCTGCCTCTTTCCGACTTGTTGAGTAAAGCAGGGGCTCACTCAATGTCAGGGTTCTACCTGACTTTCAATGAGGCTTATATAACGGAGTTCCACTTCAAAGATTCTCTTGAACTGCTGACTTGAGTTAGGAAGAAACGATGATAATTGTGTGATTTTGCAGGCAGATTCACATTATAAATTAAATTTTCTCCACTTGGCTGGAGTTGGTGAGTCTCAGAAAGCAGACCTCCTTTTCTTATCAGGGAAATGGATTCTTGTCCCAAACAGACTATGAAGGTTATTAGAGATTTTGTTTCTAATTTACACTTTAAACTTTTTCCATTTTAAAACCATTCCTATAAAAAGTCAAACAATAAAGATGTATTTAAAGAAAAAGTTAAATAGTCTTTCATCCTCCACTTCCCCCTCCAGTCTTAACTGTCTGAGGTAACCAATGTCATCAAATGCCAGAATATTTCCTTTGTTAATGAAAATGGAATTATATTATATATATTCCTCTGCCCTTTTTTTGGATGTTATTGGTAAGTAATAGACATCCTTCCTCCAGGGAAGTACAGGCATAATATTTAAAGTAAGCATGCACCAGAATTCATTCACCAGGCCATTTGTTTTCAGATATTTATTTATTTATTATTTAATTTATTTATTTAGAGACTGAGTGGGGGAGGAGCAGAGAGAGAGGGAGAGAGAGAAGCCCAAGTAGGCTCTGTGCTGTCAGTGCAGAACGTGACATAGGGCTCCATTTCACCAACCACGAGATCATGACCTGAGCTGAAATCAAGAGTCACTCAACTGAGTGAGCCACCCAGGTGCATCCAGATTTTATTTCATTTTATTTTTGTTACCACAAAGAATGTATCAAAAAATATGCACATGTTCTTCTGACAAAACACAAAATGAGATTTCTCAAATGGGCAGTTATTTTAGGGTAATTTCAAGGTGCTACCACATCCTTACAACATAGTAAAAGAAAATAATGACCTTTGTTGGCAGGAGAATTTGAAAATAAGGATAAAAGAATATAAAGAATAAATTTAAAAAATTTAAGCCACAAGGGATCCCATTCAGTTTTGCAGTGTGGTACTTGTAATACTCAACCTTCATAAACCATTTCTAAATCTTTGAAGAGGGCCATGAAGTCCCTCCATATTCATGTGAAGGCCTTGGGTAGTTTGTCAAAGTGTGGTTCCTCGAACATGTTCACAGCAAAGATTCCATTGCCCACCACCCAGAGATTTTTATTTAGTGGGTTTGGAGTTGGGCTCAGGTAGCTTTACTGCTCAACAAAAAAATCCCCCAGTGGAATTCCCAGGTGAAAGCACTGGGGTTTGTAAGCTTTGGACTAGACCAAGGGTCAGCCAAGTTTAGCAGTCCACCTGTTTTTTATGGCCTGTGAGCTAAGAATGGTTTTCACATTTTTAAATGGTTGAAAAAAAAATCAAAAGAAGTATAATATTTCATGATATGTAAAAATTATATACAATTCAAATTTGAGTGTCCACCAAAAGTCTTATTGGAATGTAGCCACGCCCATTCATTCCATATCATCTATAGCTGCTTTTGTGCTGCAACAGCCGGGTCGAGTAGCTGCCACGGAAGCCATATGGCCACAAAGCCAAAGTATTTGCAATCTGTCCCCTTCCAGAAAAAGTTTGCCAACTCCTGGACTAGATGATCTCTAAGGTCCCTGTCATTTCTGAATGTATTTTATTCACCGTTGTTATTTACCTCCTTTAATATGCAACACCCTGGAGCTGGTGCTGACACATGGAGGCACAAAGTGTGGGGGAGGGCCAAACACCGTGATGAGTTTCTTTTTATCGGTCACTTAGAAATTAGGAGGTTATGTGACCAACGTAAAATATATTCTACATGAGCACAGTCAGAAAATGAGTAACAACTACAATAGCTAACACTCCGGTGGCACGTTCTATATATCAAGACCTGTTTTCAGTGTTTCCCACGCGTCGACTCATGGAAGCCTTACAACAACTCTCTGTGCAGGACCTATATTTACCCTCCTTTTACAGTTGAGGAAACTGAGGCATAGTTAAGTGCTTGCCTCAGGACACATAATTATAAACAGCAGAGTGGGGATATGAACTGATGCAGTCCAGCTGCAGAGACTGGGCTTAAAAACACTAAGCCATTTCTGCAAGAGATAAAGGTAAAAAATAGTATGTTTGGACTCCAATCTTAATTACAACTTCAAAATCAGGGGAATGCCCACTACCTTCAGATGAATATTATGGCACCTTTCTACCAGGGTCATGAGGACAAATATCCTCAGGGCCAATTAAAAACATCAATGCAAGGAGAATACTGGCTTCTCAAACACAGTTCCTTTTTCTACCTTGAATAACACCGCAGAAACAGAGCCATTTTCTCATAGGAACATTGTGTAAACTGTGATGGTAACTGGTAGCCACAGGGCAAGAAAACCATCATGTGTGGTGGGGACTGTGTTCAGCCAGAGAGGGAATGCCCCATTGAAATTAAAAACAAATAAACAAACACACTGTCTGGGCCAAACAAAATAAAACTTCAAGCCATAAATGTGTGACCCTTACTTAAGTCATTTTCTCTTTAGGCTAAATCGTCTTAATTCCAAACGTTTCCACCTTTAACAAGAATCATGGCTGCCCCCTTGAACTGGTGTCAGCTTTAGTCATCTGTGGCTGATATGAGTTACAAGTTTAACTTTCAGAAATTGAAGTCCTACCTGACAGTTACACTATGCTCAAGCCTAATGCCCTCCTCATGTATAAGAAATATCTGCTTTCTATTATAGTAGGCAATCTCTACCCAGACTGGCCCTGCTGATAAGTGTTTTTCCTTAATGGAAAAGCATATTTTCATAGTTTTTCCAGGAATATCTTTGTGTCTTTAATGGAACCATAATCCATTCCCTTATTTAATCTTCAATCATACAATGCTTATTTCACTCAATATAATGGCTTATGCACATTCACTAATGGCCCCTAGATAAAAACCTCTTTTTTTTTTTTTAATTTGAAAGTGCTTCAGAGTACACAACAAGAACAAAACAGAAAAATGCCAGTTGTTTAGTTGAAGTGAAAAAAATAATGATCAGAGTACTGAAACTTGAGTGATAAATCACTGTAATAAAATAATTAAACAATTTGTCATTCTGGCAATCTGAAATAGTATTTAAAGTGTTCAGACATTTTCCTAAAAATCTACCTAAAGACCTTTCAGATCCTATAGGAAATAATTTTTTATAAAACGATATTTTAAAATATTTTCCATGAAAATCTATTCAGAAAATAGTGCCTTAAATGGTACTTCAGAATCAATCAAAATTTATTGCTCAAATTTGACTTTTATGTGTTCTGGTTGGAGTTCATGGACTCTGCACAAAGTAAGCATTATTTTGAAGATTTTCAGTTAGTTTAATATATAGTGTCATAAATAAAGGACAAGTTGTCTTCAGAGGCCTGCCTAGGAGTTTGGAGTGTGAAAAACATGGCACTTTTGCACTCGAAAACAATTTTCAGATGAAAATTCAGTAGTTGTATATAAGCACAAACAGGACATTGAATTCTTAAATGTGGAACTTTACAAAACATCGGTTGAAACAAAATCACAAAACACTAAATAGAAGGCGGTATCCTGGACTCAGTCCTAAAACAGAAAACATACATTAGTGGAAAACTGTTGAAATATGAATAAAGCCTGGAGTTAATAGTAATGTACCAATGTTGGCTTCTTAGTTTGGACAAATGCACCATGGGAATGTGACATGTTACCATTAGAGGGAACTGGGTGATAAGTATATGGGAACTCTATTTTTGCAACTTTTTTTGTAAATGGAAAATTATTCCAAAATAAAAAGGTCATTTAAAAAATCACAAAACAATAGGTGAGAGTATTGACCTGTTCCCCTAAAGCACCCAACAGAATAGGGGAGGGTGACAAACTTCACATGCAATTAAGTGCCACTTGTCTATGTATGTGGGTGGTGTGTGCATGTGAGGTGGACATGTGGGGGGGTGCGTGGAAACAGGTAGCACACTCCAATCTTTTCCTCAGTGAACAGTCCTGCTGCTCAAAGCTTCAAAGGACACAAGTGAGGGCAGAAAGATTCCTAAATATTTTATTCATAAAATAAATATCTTAATAAAATGTATGAATATGTAATAAGAAATATATTTAAACTTTAGGAATTTGTCACTGAATTAAAACAGATAGGTCATCACTACTGGACAACGTTCAACTTTGCTTTTTGTCTGCTTTTTTTTTTTTTAAAACAGTTTTGTGTCTTTTTGTGGTATCTTCAAATATATACCAGTGAGGGGCGCCTGGGTGGCGCAGTTGGTTAAGCGTCCGACTTCAGCCAGGTCACGATCTCGCGGTCCGTGAGTTCGAGCCCCGCGTCAGGCTCTGGGCTGATGGCTCAGAGCCTGGAGCCTGTTTCCGATTCTGTGTCTCCCTCTCTCTCTGCCCCTCCCCCGTTCATGCTCTGTCTCTCTCTGTCCCAAAAATAAATTAAAAACGTTGAAAAAAAAAATTAAAAAAAAATATATACCAGTGAAAATGATTATACTTTGTTTCCAAATTCTGTAAAGCACGACTTTATACTCATTTCTGTCCCTTCACCAGAGTGACAACATTGTGATAGGCTTCTCTTTTGCTGTATAGAACAGAAGCATTAATGAGGTAGATTAAACATGGCAGCATGTAAAAATAAATTTAATAGGTCTGCTTTCAGGCAAGATGTAGTAGGTCATGGCAAGCCAACACATTGACTGCAAAACCACAAAAAGGCAAATAAACTACAAAACACATATTTTTAATGATATCAGAAAGTAAGGAAATAGCATAAACAAAAATTCCAGAGAAAGGAGAACCACTTTCCGAAATACGCTGGCAATGGTTGGCCATCATTTAGGTTAAGGTTTGAGAACTGTTCTCGAATGAAGCAGAGAGCTCCCACTGGGAAAAAGAGATCCCAGAAAATGTTTTAGCTTTCTTCTGGGCTAGAGTAATCAAAAGGAAACGTGATGGGTCTCAGTGATAGATGGTTACGGTGGAACATTAGAAATGCAAGTACAGAGTCTGGACTTGGGCCAAATGACATTTTGATATGGTTGAGATCTCAAGAATCAGGACACACTGATCCAACTGATACAGGTTCTATACAGAAACAAAGCCAGATGTAGATTCAAGGCAGCTAATTACTCCCACCTCACCACCTCCTATGACCCCAGCAGCCAACCCTGTCCCCCTTCCACCTCTGTACAAGCACCAACTCCTGTGTCAAACGTTCCAGCAAATGGAAACCATCAGAGGAGTACCCCCAGGTTCAGTGGTGATGGTACTGTGTGAGTAAAGAGCGCGGGGCTCCTTCCCAGAGACAGAAGGGATCTCAGATGGAAGAGGCACAGGATGAGCTCATCTATGGATTGGCCACTGGGTGGTCAGAAGAAGTCCCATGCTCCATGAGGAAAATGTCTGCTAGTTGTCAATATGATTCCATCCCAGATGACATTAAGAACTGATTCCTGTGTGGGACCTTCGATCTTCTGGATTAAGAAGGTATGACAGTTTTTTTTCTCTTTCAGTAAAGATGAATTCAGGATATTTGCCTTGAGGGAGCCAGAATCTTTAATTTATATACAGGGTTGCATTAAAGAATAACAGTAGCAGCTCCCTGCTGAAAATTATGCAGAGGTAATGGGAGAGCCGAGCTGCACGTAGACATTCAAAAGTGGAATCTTGTCTTGATGGATTCAGTCACTGTTTCTCTTTTCCTTTTTTTAATTTGTCTTTAAACTCCACTATTTTCCGCTTCATTCCAACATGGATTGTTCTAAGAAGGCATGAAGGGAATGTCAAATTTTACTTTCTTGGTGTGCTTCATTTGTCACCGTAAAAGAGCAACTCAAACCCGATCAGCAGAAGGATTTGCTCCTGGGCCCGTTAATTATAGTGAAATTGTAGAATTAATACTGAATGTTATGACCTCAGAAAATATTCCATTCTCTTTATTTCACCCTCATCTCAATGTGTAATTGGCCATATTTTAAAAGTTCTAGGTTTATTCATCGAAACAAAGCAGATATATGTCACATGATGTGATCTCTAAACCACTTCGGCTTGGTCTATTTGTCAGTCAAGGCATGTGGTGTCTAGAATGGCTTCTGGTCTCTCAGGTCTCTCACATGTTCAGTGGTGAAGTATTTAGAATTATATCATGTTCTTGACACTACAATAAAAGAGGCCACATTTGGATGAACTGCAAAGTGCAATAAAGGGCTCAGAAAACCAAAATGATCTTCAGGAACATTGCCATTATATAGGAAGAGAGTATAGTATATATTTTTATTTTGTTGTGGTTTCGTGATTTGCATGCTGAGTTCTCATAAATGAAAAAAAATGGTACGTTCTAAAAAAGCTGTTGAAGTGGCCTAGTTTTATGTGCATCGCATTGTATTGTTTAGTGAAGGGTTCAATTTGAATTTTGGTATAAGCAATTAATAGGATATTGGGGCCATTTTAGGAGTTAACTTGTGGACAGTTTTTCCAGTTACAAGGAAGCATTTCACTTATACATTTTTATTCTTATAAAAGATTCTAGTAAAGGAAAATAAAACACCAAACATCAATGAGTGTTATTTTAGCAAATATAATTTTTAGATGTGCTATTACTTCACATATATAAAACAGATGGTATATAGGAATGTAATATATTTAAACATAAATCCACTTAGAAGTATTACCTAGATTTATCAATTTTTATAGCATCTTTCTCACATGGGTCACCTAGAAAGTCTACAATAAACAGTAGATGCCATATATTACAAAATAATATTAGTTGCAGATAATGTATAATTTTTAGAATTAGTCAATCTTTCACATGGCTTTAGGTTCTTCTGTTACTTCCTTTTATAACACCCTGTTTATCTCTATCATTTTATTTGTTATATTATAATAATTGATTAATTGTGCAATTTTTGTTATAGTGCCTTTCCTATTATGTTCTGAAGCTGGAACTAGGTTTTCTTCACTATGCTTTGCTTAATATTTAGCTTTGCTTAAAACATGGATGTGCTCGATAAAGATGTGGTTAATGAATCAAGGACTGAAAGATATACAGCCTGTTGCCTGCTTTGTGTAGCCATCAAGTTAAGAATGCTTGTTTTTTCCTTCTATCTTTAAATGTACCTATTTTTCAAATGTTTTTTAAGTACCTAAATAGCAACCTCAGTTTTGTTGGTGGCCCATAAATCCTAAAATATTTACTATTTGGGCCTTTAAGAAAAAAGTTTCCTGACTTTGATTTGGATCAGCTCTGTCCAGTAGAATAGTAGTGATGGAAATATCGCATATCTGTGATCTCCCGCAGGATAGCCACAGACCGCATATGGCTACTGACCACATGAAATTTGTCTAGTGTGACCAAGAAACTGAAAATTTTAGTTTTATTTCATTTTAACTAATTTAAATAATGCCATGTGGCTAGTGGTTCCTGTATTAGCAGCAGATCTAGTTATATGAAAGAACAGACCTCCTGTAAATAGAATAAATACTTACTTGGAGATCAAGCATATCTTTGGAAAAAATGAAAAATATTTGAAGTTAGTTTGGTCTTTCTGGCAAAATAACTGAATAAAAATATAAAGTAAATTATTGCCATTCATTAAAACAACTATTATTATGACGATATGTTGAAAAGGCCCAAAGGTAAAAATTAACTCATTTAATTTGACGGTTACATACAAACTCATTTAAAATAAGTGGTGGTTCTACATTCTATGAACTGTGAATGAAAATACATTACTTTGGATAAGGCAGATAATGTTAATGTTCTATCAACAAGTGAATGAAGGACATTGCTTTTATGAAGATTTTGAAGCTTCTCCTTGCTTTTTTTTGAAAGGCACATCACTTACAAAGAAATTCTTGAAATACATAGAATCCTATTAAAGCAAAATGTTCTATAGCACAGCAGGAAAACATTAGAGCACATAAACAAGCAAAAACACGATATAATCTAACAGAATCCTCAAACAGTATTAAAATGGGTATTAAAGTGGTCTGAGAGGTAAAGATTCAATTTGTAAAGTAAGTTTAAACACCCACATTCACATGTGATTTCAAGTCTTTAAGTTGAGAAGCACTTATAAGGAAATCTGAAATATGTGCTATTTAGCATTAAAATTGTTTGCTATTATCATAACATTTAAAGTAAGTTTAAAAATTTCAAAATTAGAATATATTTCCTTTTCTTGCTTATACTCTTTTGTACATGTCTATGTATGAAACAATATCTCCCTGAGTAAAACTACTTTGGCTGCCCTCGTTTATTTCAAGTGATTTTATCATTAGGGAAAAATTTGAAATCATGGTGGACAAATAATCCCTTAATGCTTTTCCTGCCTAGCAAGTAATTTGTCAAAGCAATTCAGTTTCCAAATAGCGTACAAACTCAATAAGATAGTGAGCCAATGCATCTGTTCCTGTCTGTAGAGTATGCACAAATGCCTTTCATTTGGGGGGAAAATCCTAAAACTGAATTCTCTGAAAGGACAATTTAGCTCTAGTCACAAAATATCATTTATAATTTCTCTCTGATAAAACTTTAGAATTTTTTTAAAGTCAAGTTTTATTGACATACAGTTTACATGCAGCAATATCCACTCTTTATAAGTATACTGTTTAATGAATTTGACAAACATAGAAATTGTGTATTCACTACCCAAATTAACATGTGGGATATTTTCAGCACCCCAGAAAGTTCCCTTATACCTCTTTGTCGACAATCCCTTTCTTTTACCCACAGCCCATTGGCAAGAAGTGATCAATCTATTTTCTGTTTCTATAGTTTTGACTTTTCTAGAATATCATGTAAATGGAACCATACAGAATGCAGTCTATCGTGTCTGGCATATTTCACTTAGTCACTCAGTGTAATGCTTTTGAAGTTCATCCATGTTGTTGCATGCATGTGTAATTCACTGCTTGTTGTTAAATATCCCATTGTATGAATATATCATAATATTTTTATCCATTTTGCTGGTGATAGACATTCAGCTACATGAATGAAGCAACTATTAACATTTGCTGTGTGGGCATATGTTTTCATTTCTCTTGGGTAAATACCTATGAGTGGAATTGTTGGGTCATATGGGAAGTGTATGTTTAACTTTATAAAAAACTACCAAACTGTTCTCCAAAATAACTGTATCATTTGCCTTTGTATGAACAATTTTTAGAGCTCTAGTTGTTGTACGTGGTCTCTAACAGTATTATCAACCCTTTTAATTTAATCATTTGAATGTTTGTATAGTGGTATCTCCTTGTGCTTTTAATTAATATTTTCTTGATGATTAATGATGTTGAGTGTTTTTACATACGGACATTGCCATTTGCACATCTTCCTTGGTGAAATAGGTGTTCAAATCTTTTGCCTTTCCATCTACTAAGCTTTTTGTGTAATTATGTATTCTGCATACAAGCTCTTTATCAGGTAGGAGCTTTGCAAATTTTGCTTGTTTGTTTTACCAATCTGTGTCCTATCTTTTCATTTCCTAACAGTGTCTTTTGTAGAGCAGAGATTTTAAATTTGATGAAGTCCAATTTGTAAAATTTTCACTATGGTTCCAGTTTTTCATACCTAAGAAATCTTTCCTTAACAAAAGATCACAAATATTTTTTCCTATGTTTTCTTCTTGTGTTTTTTTTTACATTCAGGTCAAAGATCCATTTCAAGTAACTTCTTATATGTGATATGTGGTGAGGGTTAAGCTTTTTGGATATCCAATGGTTTGCAATGCTTGTTGAAAAAAGTATTTAAACCCATTGAATTGCTTTGGCCCCTTTGTCAAAAGTCAACTGACTGAACAGGTGTGGGTCGATTTCTGAACTCACTAGGTCTGCGTCATTCATCTATATAAGTATCTTTAAACAAATACCACCCTGCTGTTATTACTGTAGTTTTATAGTAAGCCTTATAAACTGTTACATTTTATGTAAAGTGAATATTCATATCCTTCATAAGCGTAAGCACCTCTGAAACAGCTGTGTACTATATAGTGTAGGTAGAGGCCTGCACTGATTTGAGATGAAAGAATTGCTATTCTTGGTTGTTACTTTAGGTGTTCTGTTTTCCTGTGTTCCACAGACAGGGGGTTTACTGAACTCACGGAATCCACGAATTCAGGGCATCCATGATCTTGCCTCTTGGAGAAAATGTATTTCTTTATTTTCACTCATCACTAACTGAAATTCAGTGTTCCCACAATTGTGGACAACAAACCTCAGGGGTACTGCAGTATCTGCACCTCTTGCCAATAGAAGGTACATATATTTTCATGTCACATTGCTGTTATGGCCGATATCTTCAAATATTGTTTGATGAGGGAGCATAAGGAAAGTTGACAGTCTGCAAACCGCCCCCTCCCCCCCCACCCAGGTGGGCTATGTGTGATATTCCTCCGGCACTCCTGGCTGCTTAAGAACAAAGGAAAGGGGAAAAACAAATGGCTAACTGATAGAAATCGTAGTCCTGCAAGACCTAAGTCTCCCCTCCATAGTGATGTGGGAAACAAAGCCAGAAGGAAATGGCAGATAGAACTAAATGTCCTTATAACCTGCAGTCCACTGACATATACTTGAGGCTGGCAGAGTAAAATATTTCTCCAGGAACTCCCTACTGTCCTTAGTGCTAATGTTTTGCTAGAGGGAAAAACAACCCTAGCTTCACAGTAGGTAGGCCTCCAATATCCTGTGAGTCTTTAGCATATGAAAATCTCACTGGAAACTCGCCCCGGACTTCACCTCCCCCAGCTCCATAGTATATAACCAGTGTCTCTTCATGGTCCTGGGGCATGCCCATAGGTCCGTCCCTGTGCTTCAATAAAATCACCTTTTTGCACCAAATACTTCTTTAAGAATTCTTTCTTGGCCTTCGGCTGGCCCCACAAACCCCACTATCACCCCAAAAACCTCATCACTGTTGACATCTATTGTTACTTAAAAATTATAGTTTTTAGAACTTCCACTTGACCTTGTTATTCTATGAGTTAATAAACACATATTACTAAATTATAATTTTAACAAGTTCTTTCGGTAATGATCTCAATATAATTGGTTTCCTTTGTCATATTATGTATTTTACTACGTCTTTAAAAGAGAATGCTTGAGAAGGGGCCCAAAGACATTTCCAGATTGGCAAAGGGCTCCATGGCACAGAAATGGTGTAGATTTGCCTTCTGTATTCCTATTTCACAGACCTATTACTTGGGTTGTCTCCCATTTAAAGTGTCTTTATTGCTTCAGTTTAGAATATTGCTGTATTACCAGTCCTGCCTTATTTCATCTTATATTATATAAAAGTATAATATAACATAATTTAATATACTATTTCACTTTATTAAGAAAGGTTCAATAAACTTTATTAAACATGTGAGATTAGACAATGCTCCAGGTCAGAATCTGGAGATTCAAAGGTTTATCACATGGTTCCTCCCTTTGAGGAACTTAGGTTGTACTAGGCAGATAATAAAGCAGGCATTGCAATTTACAATCTGTGTGCTCCAATGAGCATACATGGGAGCGACCTAGATGATGTTCTTACCCTTCACTTGGGTGGCGGTGGAGGTGTGGGCAGAATATCAGCAAATGTTTCCCACAGGAATTGACACACACATTATTCTCTGAGGAAACCTGGAGAATAAGAAAGCAGGAACTAGAATGTGAAGAGACTATTTCACACAGGAAATGTGAGCAAGCATCCAGCTCAACTCTGCCTGGAGCCCTGGGACAGAACAGCCAAGGGAAGAATTATGCATTGCCTACCCTTTTCTCCCTTAGGATGTGTCAAGGAAGACAATCATTTTCACAATGTAGAAGCCAAAGCAGCTTCCCACTCTTGATTGGAATATTCAGCTTGGTGTGTCTATTCGACAGGCAAAAGTTCTTTCTCTCAGGTCCTTTTCCCCCCAGAAGCTGTCAAGTGCTGAGCCCTTGGCCAATGGAGCCCTTTTTGCAAGGACCCCTCCCTATTTCCTGTGCCTTCTACAGTGTGTCCTCCCCAGGCTGTCTTAGTGTGCCTCCCAAGTTTTAGCCAGTTTCCTTCAGTCCTAGACAGGTAGGTGGCACTGAGACAGAATGGGCAAAGGGTAGAGACACCTGAGACTAGACTCATAGCCCAGGGGACCCCAGTCTAGAGCAGCCAGGTCCTCTCCCATCCTGGATTGAATGAGTCATTTATTACATCTTAAACAGAGATTGTTACTAAGAGACATTCCTATTTAAACTGTCCTCAAGCATTTCCTCAAGCTGGGCAGCAGCAGGGGCTGCTTAGCTAATTAGGGACTAATTGACTCTTTAGCACAGTTCTCAGCTGTGACAGCCTGTTTCCTGCCTCTTTCTGCCAGGGTACTGGGACCATTCCCTGTGATGGGCTCCATTTTCACCTTATCAGGTCTAAATGGAGCAATTTCCAGCCTCATATCCTTGATATTCTCAAGGATAGGAATGTAGACGTAAAATCTTTATATGTATATTTTTTTAAATGTTTATTTATTTTTGAGAGACAGCGTGAGCAGAGGAGGGGCAGGGAAAGAGGGAGGCACAGAATCCTAGGCTCTGAGCTGCAGGCACAGAGCCTGACTTGGGGCTAGAACTCACAAACTGCAAGATCATGACCTGAGCTGAAGTTGGTGCTTAATTAACTGACTGAGCCACCCAGACATCTCCCAAATCTTTATATTTTTGAGGGCTTCTGTTTAATCTGGGAAAACGCTGCATTTTTCTTAGTTATCATTATGGGAACCTTTGAGAGGTTTCTGCTTCCAATTACTTGAGGTGACATTACACTTTCTGAAGAAGAGGATGGTGCACTTTCTTGCTCAGTGTAGGAGAGGTTTTTGTTTTTTCCTTGTTTGGTAGGCATTTTTAATTATGACCATAAAATTTCGTGACTTCACTTACCTGGCATTAGTCTTTTCTGTCAGAGGATAGGCCAGTTTTATCCCATGGAGGATCAGTGTATTCATTTCCTCCCTTTCCTCCACAGCATCTTCTGAACGTGTTCACTGCTAGGCATAGGACAAACAGTAAAAATGATATATTTTCTGCCCCTCCAGATTAAGTAGAGGAATACAAACATTTTAAAAGTAAGTGTCATAAAGTCATATACATCTGGTCAGAGTATAGTTGGGACATAATAAAAAAAGATAGTGATTTATATGTGGAGGCAGGATCATAAATATTGAAGGATGACTTAGGAAAGTGTTGACTGGAAGAGAAAGGGATGTTAGCCTTCCTGGAAGAGGGATCGGTGAGAGAAGAGTCCAGACAGAGGCAACACTTGAGATGTTGTTGGAGTCACAAAAAGTCCGGATACCTTGAAACTGTGGTTGGATGGAGTTCGGCAGAATATTATATTGATGAAGTAACCAGGAAAAGCATCATGGAAGATTTTGATGCCATGCTAAAGAGTTTGGATTTTCCTTTAATACAATGGGAAGGCCACAGAAGAGTTACAGGCAGGGGTAGGAGTTTAACACCAAGAAAACCAGGAGGGCAGTTATGAGGCCCTGAACTTAGTAGCAGCAGGACTGGAGAGGAGAAGCAGTGAAGAGAAGTAGAAGAGGATGCATGAAAATGACTTAATGTCCAAATGGATTGGAAGGAGAGAGAAGTCTAGGGTGATTTTGGTTTTCAGCTGCGAGTTTCCTTCACTGAAAAGCAGTATCAGAGGAAAAGTGGGTTTGACAGGAAAGTTTTAATTTTAGATGTGTTGATTTTGAGGTGGGGAACGGCAATGTCCATTAGGCAGTTGGGTAAACGTGGCCAAAAGCTCGGGAGAGAGATTCAGGAGAGAGAGCTAGCCTAGAAATTAAGATCTGAGTGAGCATCATCAGATACAGGCAGTTTTGGAAGCCATGACCATGTTTCTTTGAAAGTGTGTAGATTGAAAAAGGTCCAAGGTCAGAGTCCTCAAAGGGAAAACAACAACAACAACAACAACAAAACCCTAATACTTAAAGAACAAATAGAGAATAGTCTTCAAAGAATGGGGGAGAGAATAAATAGTGGAAGGAGAAAACTCTAGAGAAGCTGTTGTTTTCCAGGAAGGAAGGTCTTGGAGGTCAGAAGTTCCCTCCACCTGCCTGAATCTTACAGCTCATTACTCTCTGTATTGGCTTTATCTCTTCTCTCTCAGGATCTTTTCCTCTGCTCATTCGTAGTTTCTAACTCTTATAATTTTGGCCTCACGTGGTCAAACATTGCCTCCAGAATCTCTTTATACATCATGACCTATTAGCTCCTATGCCAAAATGACAAAGTGTTTTTTATTTCACATTCCTGAGAAAAAGAGAATCTGATAGGTCTGACTCTTCTTTTTGAGCCAGGTCACATCAGGGATCTAAGCTGCCTTAACCAGGTGTGTACCCCCACTCCTATCACCTGTGGTCTTTGATATAAAATACGGCTGCCCAGTCTCACCCCTTTGGCTAAAGATATGGGGTGATGAGTAAAAAAAAATGTCAGGTTGAATGACATCTGTAGTTTAAGAAAGTTTAAATAAAGGTGGTAGTTTTCCACAATGGCAGATACCATAGCATGGTCAAGAAAGAATCCTTTGATGGGGTACCTTGGTGGCTTAGTCAGTTGGGCAACTGACTTTGGCTCAGGTCACGATCTCACAGTTCGTGGGTTTGAGCCCTGTGTTTGGCTCTGTGCTGACAGCTTGGTCAGAACTTAGAGCCTGCTTCAGATTCTGTGTCTCCTTCTCTCTCTGCCCCTCCCGCTTGTGCTCTGTCTGTCTCTGTCTCTCAAAGATAAATAAATGTCAAAAAAAAAAAAGAGTCCTTTGGATCTGATGATATGGATGCCAGCTAGGCACTGGCCAGTTGCTGGGATGGTGGAGAGGCCTCTGGCTGCTGTGAGTTGGTAATAAATGAAGGCATAAAGTGGAGACATGGAGTTGTGGCTTCCCATCAACGAGGATCTTAACCTCAAACTTTGTAATATAAAGGCAAGGAAGGGGAGGTTGATGATATTGATACAAGACACAGAGTCTAGTGGTAGTTGTCCTTGTTTTCCTCTTCTCAAACATATATTTTATTGTTTTAGGTATTTGCCCTTGTTCTGGAGTAGAACAGTGGGTCTGGACTTATGGGCACAGAGAAAAGAACTACCCTTAGAAAAAGAAAGGATCTCTTTATTTTTTATTATTTTTATTTTAGAAAATATCTCTATTTTTTTAAATTTTTTAATCTTTATTTATTTTAGAGACAGAGCACAAGCAGGGGAGAGGCAGAGAGAGGAGGAGACACAGAATCCAAAGAAAGCTCCAGGCTCTGAGCTGTCAGCATGGAGCCGGACATGGGGCTCGAACCCATGAAGATCATGAGAACTCACGAGATCATGACCTGAGCTGAAGTCGGTTGTTTAACCAAATGAGCCACCCAGGCGCCCCTAGAACAGATCTCTTTAAATTTTTTTTTTAATGTTTATTCATTTTTGAGAGACAGAGAGAGACAGAGAGTGAGCAGGGGAGGGGCAGAGAGAAAGAGTGGAAGACACAGCTTCCAGGCTCTGAGCTGTCAGCACAGAGCCTGATGTGAGGCTTGAGCTCACAAGCTGTGAGATCATGACCTGAGCCAAAGTCAGATACCCAACTGACTGAACCACCCAGGCACCCCTAGAAAGGATCTCTTTAAATGAGACTGTGGGAAGAAGGGCAGGAGAAGCATTGTGGGTGATTTGTAGGAAATGTAAAAGGTTGGCAAAGGGCATTGAAGTCTACTCTGCAAAGTCTCTCTCTCTTCACTCCTGCTCATCTCATGTCCTCCCAGTGAGGTAATTGATAATCTAATGTTCCTGCAGATACTGAGATCTCCCTAAGGGATCCCACAGAAAATCAAAGGTAGGGTAACTGTCCTAGTCCTTTTAAGACTGAGTAGGCTCTGCTGTTGAGTGCAGCTCACCAGGGAAAGCCAGGCTACTGGCAGACCTGCTTCACAGCACAGCTTGTTCTGGAATGATCCGTGATGCTGTTTACTGGGGTTTCTGCCAGCTCTGCCAGCAGGCTGGGGCAGTCCACCCAGTCCACCCAGTCACTTAGCCGTGACTATGGTGACAGGGTCACTTAAAAGATATCTTAGAAATCATCAACTCTAACTCATAACATAAATAAGGGAACAGACCTGGAGAGGTGAAGTGACTTGCACAGGGTCATATACCCTGTGCCAAAACCAAGAACAGAACAGGCTTTCTAATTCAAGGCCCAATGTTACTTACTTATTTAAAAAAATTTTTTTTGAGTCTTATCATTCTCCTACTGTTTTTTTTTTTTTTTTTTTTTAACATCCTGCCTATATCCATTATATTCTCATAACCAGGGTCTTGCCTTTGAGTTAGAATGACAAGCCAGTATCCAAATCTGTCAGATTCCGGTCTGCATTGGGCTATCCTGGCATAAGACCTCTACTGGGCAATCAGAACATAGGATCTAAAGCAAACCTTATTTATCCAACACAGCCTTTATACACTTCTTAACTAAATGAATAAACCCTTGTAGTGGCTAAAAGTTTACAGTCATGAGATTCCTCCCTGTCCCTGGAGAAAGGGAGCAGGGATATAATGAAACAGTACTGATCTTGGGGGTCAGGAAGCCTGGGTCACCTTGGGGAAATCATTTACATGTCTTTGAATTCCACTTTAGAGTGGGAATGTTTTATTTACAATGATACAGGCATGCTAATATACTGTGGAAACTTAGAGGAAGGAAAAATTAAGCCTGCTAAGGTCACTTGGGGGAAGAGCTCCAAAGAAAGTGACATTTGAGATGGGTCGTGAAATGTGAGTACAGCTCACTTGACATGAGGTAATTAGCATACACAGAAAGTCACCATCAGAGGCCTCTTTTGGCCTTTGTTTGAATTGCCAAAAACTTGGAACTGCATGCCTTCACCTTGTCACCTGGACAAGACATATGTACCTCCAATCAGCTAGTCCCATCATGCTCTTACATCTATACTGCTGTGTTCTTTCTCCTTCCCACTCATTCTCCCACCATTGCTGTCGTTTTCTATTGAGGCCTTCTGGAAATCCTTCTTTAGAGAAAACCAACTACCCTATGCCATCATCTTTTTCACCATATACCACCTTCCCCTAAGCTTATTAACATTTATCTATTGTCAATTGATGTTATTTTCCTGGATAAATTCTCTGAATAAATTTTTCCCCACCAGTACTCTTCTCTCTCTAGATATTCTTCCTCAGTAACCACTGGAATGCTCAACTTAGACAACCATGTATGGATCTTGAGCTCTAACTTTCCTATGGGTTCTAGATTGTATATTGGCTATATGTACCCTTTGGGTGTTGCACAGACATAGCATATCCAGAATTGAATAATAATCATCTTAATTCTCAGGCAACCCTAGACTTTCTTCCCTAGTAAATGGCTGTACTACTCAGCTAGCCACCCAAACTAGAAATCTGGGGGGAGGTAAAGGGTGAGTATTCTAGACTTCATTCTCTCCCTCACCTAAAATACACAATGAGTAACCAAGTCATGATAATTTTACCTCATTGAATTATTATTATTTTCTATTCCATTTCTACTTTTGCCTTAATTCAGGCATTATTGGTTTTCATTTAGGTTTCTGAAATGGGCTCCTAACTGCTGTCCCAGCCTTTAGCCTGGTTCTACTTCAATCCATCCTCTAGTCTATAACCAGAGTGATTTTTCTAAAATAGAAATATTATCACATCACTCTCTTCTTAAACTCTCTCAACGAATCCTTATGCCGTGAGAGGAAATGTACCTCTTTAGCCTGGCATTCAAGGTCTTCTATATCTAGGATCCTGTCACCCTCTTTGGTCTTATCTCCATACTCAACATTCACATTGATCTACTTTCAGGCCCCTATGGAGCCATGCTGTCTCATGTTTTTGAAATAATTATTGCTAATCCTTATTGAAAGGTTACTATTTATAAAGATCTCTATTAATTGATCTATTCCTTCTCACAACCCCAAGTGGTCAGTTACTGTTTTTCCCCCAGTTGACAGATGGAAAAAAATGACGCACAAATCAGTTAAGCACCCTAACCAAGGTCACAGCTAGTGAGGGACACAACTAGAATTTGAACTCAGTCTCTCTCTAGAATCCATTCTTTTAACTACTATATATAGCACTACCACACTGCCCCTACTTCGGGAAGACCTTTCTTTTTTCACTTTGCTTACCTCACACTTACTCCTCATTCATTCAATCTGGCTTCTCCTCCCATCAAAATGCTGAAAAATCTCTCACAAAAAATATCAATGAACTCCAAAGGGAATTTTTCCATTCTCTTTTTACTTGATCTCTCAAAATTCAGCCACTGGTCACTCCATAGGCTCTGAAATATCTTCTGTGGTTCATGTGATGATATATTCTTCGTCTGATTTATCTCTGAATATGCTTTCTTAGCCTCCTTTGTTGCTCATTCTTTATAGAATCTTCATACTGGAGTCATTAAAACTCAGTCCTAGCTTCCCCATATTTTTCTCCCTGTGCTTTTTGCACTGAGTAGTCTCATCCATGCCCTAGCTTTAATTTCCATCTATATGTTGATGACTTCTTATATTCATGCTTCTCTTTGTTCTCTACAGACCCTTACAGACCAATGCTTCTTTAACACTGCCTGAACTTCTCAAATTACTCTGTACTCAATATATTCAAAATGGAATTGTCAGTTTTCTCCCAAATATTACTCTTCAGTGTACCTTAGCACCACCTTTCATCTAGTCAGATGGTCTAGACAACTGTTACAGCCCATCAACAAAAGAGCATAGGAAAAAAACCTGTAGTCCAAGTTAGATTTATTTCACTTACTGCAGCCGAGGGAATGCACTCCAAAGGAATTGCAGGTTGACTCTGTTTTTAGGAGCTTCTTATAGGATTTAGGCCTGTATTGTATGGTTATAGACAGGATTGAAAACCATGGGGTCCAGTTTTGAATTGGAGGTTGTAAAAAAGCTAGGGAAATTCAATTACTGGTTTTGCTTTTTTTTTTTTTTTTTTTAAATTGGGGGCAGGATCATTAAAGTGGGCTGAGGGTGGTCACTGATGAAGAAGTAGCTGTTAGTTACGTATGAGAAGAGAGGTGTTTGAGAAGGGCCTTGTCTCTTGTTCTAGACATGCCACTGAGTGAATATTGTCCATAATTGTCATTTATTTTATATTTTAGCATCTCCGAGTTTTAGCTAGATAATTTTGGGTAAAGTGAATTGAACTCTCAGCTTTAATTTTCCAGTATAAAACATAAAGGAATTATCTATTATTATTTCAGATAGAAAATTCAAAATTACCTTACATATAATTTTAGTTGCACACCTATTTTCCTTCACTTTAATACTGAAAATTTTCTAAGAAAAAACCCCATATATTATGCTAGCCATTTACAAAAAGAGTTCCATCTGATTGGCAGACTATGATACCTACCCACTGAGAGGCAGAGCAACCAAAAGATTATCAATTGCTTGAGGTCTACAGGGTTATGCATCCACCAATATCTTACTCTACTCAAGAGGAAATGAAAAAATGGAAGACCAACACAGAAGACCCTCAAGTGATCAAACGGTAAGACAGTAGCTGCAGTGATTAAGAGGTTAGAGTCACAAGCCAGAATGCCTGGATTTGAATCCTGACTTCACCATACCATGGATTTCTTCCTGCCTTCTCCTACATGGAGCAAGTGGCTTGACCTCTGTTTCTGAATTTCGTCTTTAGTAAAGCAGCAGAAATAATATAGTCCCTTCCTCTTAGGATTATTGTGAGGACTGAATAAGTTAATAAAGTGCTTAGAACAGCACCTAGTGTGACACAGGCACTCAATAAATATTTACTTGGCATTATTATTATAACCCATCATGTCGTTTTGGAGTTTAAAAAACCTTTTAAAAATTGAGTAGTTGCCAAGGACACTCTGTATGAATGGTATGTATGTGTGTAAGAGAAATATAATGTTGGAGTCACCTCCAAAATTTTTTAAACAGATCTGGCCACTCAAGAAGACTCCTTCACAGAGAGCTGCTCAGATGCCAGCACATTTGAGAATAGTGAGTCTGGAATTATGTTAACATATTGGAACCTTCCATGGAGACTGGGATGGTGAAAGAGCAATTTGAATAGTAGACTTTCAAAACTGTCAAAGAAATTGATGATGTATTCCTGCTTGCCAGGAAGGGGCTTATGCAACACCTTTGGACTGAATATGAGGCCAATAAAAATGGAACTTCTGGGGAGATTCAATGAAATCTATAACTGAAGTGGCCCCATTCTTCTCTTCCTGTCAAGCTGGCCATTTTGACATCTATTAACTAATACATGTAAGTGGGGTAAATATTTTTTTGATTATGACATCTGTTTAAGTTGGCCTTCTGTGTCTAGTCATACTTTCAGTTAAACTATATGCTGTTAGCATTTACTAGATTAGAATTGTTTTTTGGGGGCATAGAAAAAGTTTGCAACAAAGATTAAATTATAGGTTATTTTTTATAATCATATGGAGTATATAAAAAAGTTCTTTGCATTTATTTTTACATTTTGTGACTGGCCATTTGGGCATTTTTGGAGTGTATGTTTGAATTAAGTTTATTGGCACATTTATATAGAAGACTTGTTATCTCAATTGATTTCTGTCAAGTCATTAGTAGATTGCCTACATTTCCTTGTAGTTTATGTAAAAATATATAGGCTGAGACTATTCAAGAAGTTAGAAACAACCTAAAGGTCTAACAATAAAATAATGGGTAAACAGAATATATCTCATTAGGATGGACTTTTCTGAAGTCATTAAAATGCTCATTTGAAGGCAGTGTAGAGTTATGGGAAAATGTTTCCTATATAATATTAAGTAAAAGAGGCAAAATACAGAAGGCTATGTTGACTGTTAAGGCAAATACAAACAATGCATGCATTTGGACCAACCGAAAATAACTACTTGCTAGTGGGAATATAAGTAATTTAAATGTATTTCTTCACTTTTTTTTTTTTAACCAAAAAAGAAAATGTAAAGAGCTTTACATGGCATGACCAAATTATTCAAGGGCCAAATTCCTCACTCATTTTTCATGGATTTGTAAAAATGACAGCTTGTATGTTAAGGAGATTTGAACTTCAGCCCAAGAACCTGACTTGTTTGCCTCGATAGATTTACTGTATCTTGACTTTCTTCATAAATTCTGTGCAAATTCCAATGCCAGGTGGTTTGCTATCTTTATTAATATGAAAAGATCTCATGGGTGAAAAGATACCATAATCAGAGATAAACAGGAGAAGCACAGCACATGGTGTAGAAAGTCCACCAAAAGATATGAAGGCCTTTTGAAAAGTTGTTCATAATTGCTATATATATTTTTTAGAAGTTAGAGTTTTCTGAGAGATATCTAGATAATACAGAACATTTTCACATTGTTAAAATTTACTTCCACATTAAATCTTTTACATTATAATTAAAAAATATTGCCATAGTCAATTGTGAGAAATGGTTGGAAAAAAAACCCACCATTCAAACCCAAAATTTATTAACAAGTCCTCTTGGAGTAATGCCTGTTAAATAAAGAATGTCAGCTGAAGGTAGAGGGGGTTTGTGAGATTCTGGTTTCCCTTGCATTTATTCTTTGGCAGTGACTGAAGAAGGGGGGATCTAACCTTCTTAGATACAGACTTCTTGAGCATAAGCCAAGATGTTGGTCCATTTAGGGCAAAGCTGTTGCATACCCTTAGGATTTGCATGCTCCCCAACCTGGGAATGGAATGCAGCAGACACTAACAAAGCCTGGCAGGGTCTTCCATATTCTTGGGCATAAAACCATCCCAGAAGAACCATTTTAAGACTGACTTCTCAAACGTGAAACACTTGGGAATCTCCTTAAAATACCCATTCTAATTGAGTAGGTTTGGGATAGGGACTGAGCTCCTGCATTTTAAAAAGCTGCCAGGTGATGTTGATGCTGTTGGTCCATGGATTGTATTTTTGAGTAGTAAGCTCTAAACTCAGTTTACTTGAGAAAAATAAGTGATGGGGGACATTTCCTGCTTAATCTTTGCTTCCCATATATTATCTGTAACTGGAAACTAATCCTTGGACAAGGAAATATGCCATTGGAGTGGACTCCAATTTTTATCACTCCAGTGTCCAGAAACAGAAGTATTGGTAACTAAGAAATACATCATGTACCTCTTATGCTGAAGTCTTATGCATTGTTCTGTGCTCACCAGCTTTTGGAATGTTATGCCTTAACATTATGATGTGTAGACATCTGTATGGTTGACTACTTTTGAAATTTTGCTTTGGAATTTTCAAAGTTGTTTATAAAAGATTTCTTTATAAAACCCCTTCTCTGGGTGACTCAGTCAGTTGAGCGTCCAACTCTTGATTTAGGCTAAGGTCATGATCTCATGGTTTGTAAGTTTGAGCTCTGCATCTGGCTCTGCACTGATAGTGCGGAGCCTGCTTGTGATTCTTTCTCTCGTCTCTGTCTATCCTTCCTCTGTTGCTCTGTCTCCAAAATAAAAAAAAGAAACATTAGACTGAGGAATTAAGATGGCGGAGAAGTACGGGGACTGGGATTTCCCTCGTCCCTCAAACACAGCTGTATTGAGATCAGAATACTGGGTGTTCCAAACCCAGGAAATCCATTTGTGGAGTGACAGAAAAAATCTCCACAGGCAGATGGAGACAGCTTGGTGGGACAGAGGTACATGTATGCAAACTGGGAGAGGTAAAATATCGTGGGCACAGAGGGGAGGGATCCCCTTCTGTAGAGAGACAAAAGGGAGAGAAAGAAAAGCTGTAGATTGTGGTATTTTGTTAAGATCAGAGAAAAACCTCTCTGGACCATGGACTGGGGAATGAGAAATATGGAGAGTGCCAGTCTCTACTTTGTAAACAGCCTTAGCAGTGGAAGATCGGAGTCTTGTCTTTTCTTTTTTCTTTTCTCTTCTCTTTTTTTCTTTCCTTTCCTTTCTTTCATTT
Source organism: Panthera uncia (assembly GCF_023721935.1). Classification (NCBI taxonomy): domain Eukaryota; kingdom Metazoa; phylum Chordata; class Mammalia; order Carnivora; family Felidae; genus Panthera; species Panthera uncia. The sequence goes on along the minus strand of NC_064809.1, from coordinate 102,708,941 downwards.
TTTTAAATGCTTATTTATTTTGGAGAGAGAAAGAGAGAGAGACAGAGAAAGAACTAGTGGGGGAGGAGAAAAGAGAGAAGGGGACAGAGGATCTGAAGCAGGCTCTGCACTGACAGCCCAATGTAGGGTTTGAACTCACAAAATGTGAGATCACGACTTGAGCCGAAGTCAGACACTTAACCAACTGAGCCACCCAGGTGCCCACTAAAGATCAGAGTTTTCAAAAAAGTGTGATTTTCCCCAAACTGGGGGTGGTGGTAGGCACACACCTGGTGGGGAGGGGAGCCAGCCCTGGGGCTCATGGTGATCTCGGGGGCGCACTGGAAGAGAACAGTCCCCTTCCTTGAGTACTGTGGGTAAAGGGTATATTGCTTCCCAAGGATAAAAGACCCTACAGGTGCCAGCCATATCAGCAGGGTAGAGTGGTGCTACCCCAGAACTGGGTCCATGTGGTTCAGGATCCTTTAAGACGTCAGGTTTTGAATTCTAGCTCAGTGCCTAGGAGGCGTGGGAGACTGTGGAGCAAGGCAAGCTGACTGCTTGTGCTACTCTGTAAAGGCTGCCTGAACAGCATAGTCTGAGACACTTGGTCCAGGGAGAAGAGACTGAGATGTCCCCGTATATCTCCCCATCACCAACATGGTGGAGAGTCCGCAAACAAGATAGCAGCCCCCAGTGGAGGTGGGACCTACTTACACCAAACCCTGCCCCTCCATGCCTGGCAACTGCTTATCTACTAGAGCAGGACTGACACTATAAGAACCAGAGGGCCTCTCCTCCAGACCAGCACAGCCACGGGTCCCAGACAACAACAGACAACTGTCCTGTGGTTTTGTATATTAGTCTGTTGCTCTTTTTTTTCTTCCTCTCTCTTCTCTTTTCTTTCCTTCTCTTTTCTTTTTCTTTCTACCCTCTTCTTTTTTTTCCTTTGGAAAAAAAGTTTCTGATTTGATTTTTGGTCAATTCTTATTATGTATATATGTATTAATATATACATTTATATATATATTAATTTCCTTTTGTTCTCTGTTTAATCAGGCATTTTTACTCTATTCTTTTTATACCTTTTCTATATTTTCTTCTTTGTTTTCCTTTCTCTCTCTCTGGATTAAGCCTTATAGTTTCTTTGATTCTTTGCTTGGTCTTTTTTTCACCCCTTTCATTTTCCTCTTTCTTTGGGATCAGGTCCCCTGCCCTTTCCTTTCTTCTGGGGTTACTTCAATGAACAAATGAAAGTACACCTGGTGGAATAATTCACCACCACAAGTAAGGAGGAGCTTTGTATAAGACTGACCAGTGGATAGAGCAGCCAAATACGCATGAACAGGGTGCACACAACACACTCCAAAATCCCTTCCTGAAGTGCCAGGCCCTAGACAGTGTATGACCCCCCCTTTTTTTTTTTTTTTAATTTTTTTTTCAACGTTTTTTATTTATTTTTTTTGGGACAGAGACAGAGCATGAACGGGGGAGGGGCAGAGAGAGAGGGAGACACAGAATCGGAAACAGGCTCCAGGCTCCGAGCCATCAGCCCAGAGCCTGACGCGGGGCTCGAACTCACGGACCGCGAGATCGTGACCTGGCTGAAGTCGGACGCTTAACCGACTGCGCCACCCAGGCGCCCCTGTATGACCCCTTTTTAATATAGTAGTTTTTGCAGGTGCAGGACACATAACAAGCTATTAAAACACATCAAAGACAGAAACCTAGCCAAAATGATGAAATAGAAGAATTCTCCTCAAAAGAAATTCCAGGAAGAAATGACAGCCAGAGAATTGCTCAAAACAGATATAAACAATATATCTGAACAAGAATTTAGAATAACAGTCATAAGACTAATAGCTGGGATTGAAAAAAGCATAGAAGATGCAGAGAATATATTGCTGTAGAGATCAAAGACCTAGCAAACAGTCATGATGAATTAGGAAATGCTATAAATGAGATGCAAAATAAACTAGATGCAGTGACAGCGAGGATGAAAGAAGCAGAGGAGAGACTAGGTGAAATACATGATAAAATTATGGAAAATGATGAAGCTGAAACAAAGAGGGCAAGGAAATTACTAGACCACAAGGGTCTAAGTGATTCAATGAAATGAAATAATATTGGTTATCACAGGAGTTCCAGAAAAAAGAAGAAGAGAGAGAAAGCTGCAGAAGGTTTATTTGAACAAATTAGAGCTGAGAACTTCCCTAATCTGGGGAAGGAAACAGGAATCCAAGTCCAAGAGGCACAGAGAACTCCCTTCAAAATCAACACAAACAGGTCAACACCATGATATATCAAAGTGGCAAAATACAAAGATAAAGAGAGAATTCTGAAAGCAGCTAGGGACAAATGGGCCTTAACCTACAAGAGTAGACTCAGAAGGGTGGTGGGAGATCTGTCCACTGAAACTTGGCAGGACAGAAGGGAGAGACAGGAAATATTCAATGTGCTGAATAGGAAAAATATGCAGCCAAGAATCCTTTATCCAGCAAGGCTGCCATTATGAATAGAAGGAGAGATAAAGGCTTTCCCAAACAAAAACTAAAGGAGTTCATGACCACTAAACTAGCCCTGCAGGAGATTCTAAGGGGGGCTCTGTGAGTAGAGGGCAGCAAAGACTACAAAGGACCAGAGTCACCACCATAGGCACGAAACCTACAGATAACACAATGACACTAAATCCATATCTTTCAATAATCACTCTGAATATAAATGGATTAAATGCCCCAATCAATAGACATAGGGTATCAGAATGGATAAAAAACCCAAGATCCATCTATATGCTATTTACAAGAGATTCATTTTAGACCTGAGAACCCTTTCAGATTGAAAGTGAGGGAATGGAGAACCATCTATCATGCTTCTGGAAACCAAAAGAAAGCTGGAATACCATACTTATATCAGACAAACTAGATTTTAAACTAAAGGTTTTAACAAGAGATGGAGAAGGGCATTATATCATAATTATGGGGTCTATCCATCAAGAAGAGCGAAAAATTATAAATGTTTATGACTCCAACGTGAAACACCCAAATATATAAATCAATTAATCACAAACAAATAAATGTATAGATAATAATACTGTGACTTTAGGGGGCTTTAATACTCCACTTACAACTATGGACAGATCATCTAGGTAGAAAATCAATAAAGAAACGTCTCTGAATGACACATTGGACCAGATGGACTTAACAGATATATTCAGAACTTTTCATCCAAAAGCAGCAGAATACATATTCTTCTTGCATGCACGTGGAACATTCTCGAAAATAGATCACATACTGGGTCACAAAAAAGTCCTCAACAAATGTAAAAGGAATGAGATCATACCATGCATATTTTCAGATCACAACTCTATGAAACTTGAAATCAATCAGAAGAAAAAAACTGGAAAGCCCACAAATGCATGGAGGTTAAAGAACATCCTACTAAAGAATGAATGGGTCAACTAGGAAATATAAGAAGAAATTAAAAAAATTTATGGAAGCAAATGAAAATTAAAACATGACAGTCCAAACCCTATGGGATGCAGCAGGGGTAGTCCTAAGAGGAAAATACATTGTAATTCAGGCCTATCTCAAGAAGCAAGAAAGGTCCCAGAACATAACCTCATATCTAAAGGAAGAAGAAAGGCAGCAGCAAAGAAAGCCCAAAGTCAGCAGAAGAGAAAAAAATAAAGATTAGAGCAGAAATAAACAATATAGAATCCAAACAAACAAACAAAACAAACAGCATAACAGATCAATGAATCTAAGAGCTGTTTTTTTGAAAGAATAAACAAAATTAACAACCCCCTACCCAGACTTCTCAAAATAGAAACAGAAGGAAAGCTTACAGACTCATTCTATGAAGCCAGCATTACCTTGATTCCCAAACCAGACAAAGACCCCACTAAAATGGAGAATTACAGGCCAATATCCCTGATGAACACAGATGCAAAAATTCTCAACAAGATACTAGCAAATCGAATTTAACAGTATGTTAAAAGAATTATTCACCATGTCAAGTGGGATTCATTCCTGGGCTGTAGGGCTGGTTCAATGTTTGCAAATCAATCAACATGATACATCACATTAAGGGAAGAAAGGATAAGAAGCATATGATCCTGTCAATAGATGCATAAAAAGCACTTGACAAAATACAGCACCCTTTCTTAATAAAAACTCTCAAGAAAGTTGGGATAGAAGGAACATACCTTAACATCATAAAAGCCATACATGAAAGGCCCACAGCTAATATCATACTCAATGGGGAAAAACTGAGAGCTTTCCCTCTGAGATCGGGAACATGACAGGAATGTTCACTCTCACCACTGTTGTTTAACATAGTATTGGAAGTCCTAGCCTCAGCAATCAGACAACAAAACAAAATGAAAGACATCCAAATTGGCAAAGAGGTCAAACTTTCACTCTTTGCAGATGACATGATATTCTACATGGAAAAACCCAAAAGATTCCACCAAAAAACTGCTAGAACTGATCCATGAATTCAGCAAAGTTGCAAGATACAAAATCAATGTACAGAAATTGGTTGCATTTCTATACACCACTAATGAAGCAACAGAAAGACATATCAAGGAATCTATCCCATTAACAATTGCACCAAGAACCATAAAATACCTAGGAATAAACCCAACCAAAGAGGTAAGAGATCTGTATGCTGAAAACTAGAGAATCTTATGAAAGAAATTGAAGACACAAAAAAATGGAAAAACACTCCATGCTCTTAGGTTGGAAAAACAAATACTATTAAAATGTTGATAGCATTTTACAAGCATTCTACACATTTAATGCAATCCCAATCAAAATAGCACCAGCACTCTTCACAGAGCTAGAACAAACAATCCTAAAAATTTGTATGGAACCAGAAAAGACCCCGAATAGCCAAAGTAATGTTGAAAAAGAAAACCAAAGCTGGAGGCATCACAATCCTGGACTGTAGCCTGTATCACAAAGCTGTGATCATCAAGACAGTATTGTATTGGCACAAAAACAGACACAAAGACCAATGGAATAGAATAGAGAAGCCATAAATGGACCCACAAATGTATGGCCAATTAATCTTCAACAAAGCAGGAAAGAGTATCCAATGGAAAAAAGACAGTCTGTAGCAAATGGTGCTGAGAGAACTGGACAGCAACATGCAGAAGAATGAAAAGAGACAACTTTCTTACGCTATACACAAAAATAAATTCAAAATGAATGAAAGACTGAAATGTGAGACAGGAAATGATCAAAATCCCACAGGAGAAAACAGGCAGCAACCTCTCTGACCTTGGCCTCAGAAACTTCTTACTTGACATGTCTCCAAAGGCAAGGGAAACAAAAGCAAAAATGAACTATTGGGACCTCATCAAGATAAAAAGCTTCTGCACAGCAAAGGAAACAATCAACAAAACTAAAAGATGGAATGGGAGAAGATATTGGCAAATGACATATTGGATAAAGGGTTCGTATCAAAAACCTATAGAGAAGTTACCAAACTCAACACCCCAAAAACAAATGATACAGTGAAGAAATGGACAGAAGACATGAATAGATACTTTTCCAAAGAAGACATCCAGATAGCCAACAGAAACATGAAAAGATGCTCAACATCACTCATCATCAGGGAAATACATATCAAAACTACATTGAGATACCCCCTCATATCAGTCAGAGTGGCAAAAATGAACAACTCAGGCAACAACAGATGTTGGTGAGGATTTGGAGAAAGGGAATCCCTGTTGCAATGCAAACTGGTGCAGCCACTCTGGAAAACAGTGTAGAGGTTCCTCAGAAAATTAAAAATAGAATTACCCTACAACCCAGCAATAGCACTGCTAGGAATTTACCCAAGGATACAGCAGTGCTAATTCGAAGGGGCACAGGCACCCCAATATTAATGGCAGCACTATCAATTATAGCCAAATTATGGAAAGAGCCCAAATGTCCATTGACTGATGAACAGATAAAGAAGATATCGTATATATACACAATGGAATACTACTCAGTGATGAAAATGAATGAAATCTTGCCATTTGCAAAAATGTGGATGGACTGGAGGGTATTATACTAAGTGAAATAAGTCAGTCAGATAAAGACATATATCATATATATATGATCATATATCATATGATTCACTCATATGTGGAATTTGAGAAACTTAACAGAAGATCATAGGGGAAGGGAAGGAAAAATAACATACAAACAGGGAGGCAAACTGTAAGAGACTCTTAAATACAGAGAACAAACTGAGGGTTGATGGGGGTGGGAAAATGGGTGATGGGCATTGAGGAGGGCACTTGTTGGGAGGAGCACTGGGTGTTGTATGTAGTGATGAATCATAGAAATCTACTCCTGAAGGCAAGACTACACTGTATGTTAACTAACTTGACAAAAAAAAAAAAAAAAAAAGACATATTAAAACAAACAAAAAACAACCAAACAAAAACCCCTTCTCTGATTCTCTTTGTGACCCTTTTATATATGATATGTAAAATGCCAAACTATTTGGTATTTAGTAATCAGCAACTGTCTTTAGGTTTTAGTAATTAAGATTTATTTTAAAATTAAACTTAAAGTTAATGTCTTGGTCAAGAAGCTTCTTGGTTTTCATTGATCTTCCTAATTTATAGTCAACCACTATTATTAGTGTTCAATTCTTTCAAAAGTGTCCTCAGGACACAACTTCTAACACAAAGTTCTGATTATACTTATGAGACAGTAAAAACTAAGTAGGACATACAGTACCCAAAGTAGTAAAAATGAATACATTATTTAGAATGTCAATGGGATTCTTATTATTGAATTTTTTTTTAAACCTGTGAACAGTGAGCTGAAAGATCTCTTTAATGTGTTTCCTATGAGAACACATTTCTATGGAAAACACACCAACATGTTTTTTTTTTCTTTCTTTTTTCTTTTTCTTTTTTGCTTTATTTGTGTAGTTTTGAATATAGTACTATACCTTAATTACTTGGCCCACTAAAATTTGGAGACCACAGAGGTAGATGAAAGAAAAGAACAAAAGGGTAGTCTTTAAGCAGATATTGAGCATTCAAACCATTATGCTTTTAGGATAATATTAAATTCCTACAGTGAATGAGGAATGGGTGAATTATTAAGGATTACTGCTTGCTCCTTGGGTATATACTACTGTCACTATTACTAAGGATCTATATCCCTAATGCATGCTATTTTTTTTGTTGTTTGTTGTTTTGAAGATTGAAGTAAGTGTGAAAGCACCCAGCAGTTAGTTCACAGATGTTCAATAAAGTTCAGTTGGATTTTCTAAGTCTTACTTGATGAGAAACACATATCCTCTGCTCTTTGAAAAGTTATAGATATTTGTTTGGTCTTCTATTTCCTGTCTTTCAAAGATGGCGCTTCTGATTTGGCCAACAAAGAGATATACTATCCTTCTTATGCATTTGCATCTTGGGGAGAGGTTAGAATCTAAAAATCAGTACATAAATGTGTATATGATGTAACACCACTGGGCTACTATGACCTATGACCCTCAGAGGCTCTGTAACATTTTTATTTACCTAACTAAACACAACTCTGAGACTTAGTTTTACTTTTCATAATAAAAGAATGGTAAGAAGATCTAGGTTGAATTTACTATGGTTTCATTAATCTTAAAGGTAGGAACTATGCTATTTATGGCAGCAATTTTAATGAAATCCTTTCTTCTCTAAACATCTGCAACCAATTTATTAGAATGAAAACACATTACCAATAATCTCATTAACAAACATTGATACTACAACTGTACTAAAGATCTAAAATGTGAAGCATATTTCAAAAGAATTTCAAATCTATTTATTTTAAAGATAAACAACAGTATTTTCTATTAATGAGAGAAAAGTTAACCAAAAATAATTTACCTTTCAATAGCTTTCAGTTTTATCCTCTAGATGTTGACCCTCCAAACTTTTAAATATTATTCTTCAGTACAGTACAACCTGTGCTTTAGGGATGGTTTCTGGAACCTAGCATAAGCAGGTAATGTGAATGCAATTTTGGACCCTTTAAAGGTACTGTTTGTACATACATAGAAAGATATTCATTATTCTATACATTAAAAGTAAACACTTCTTTGCCTTCATTTTTATTCTTAGTTCTGTCCTTTTGAGTTAGCTTAAGTAGAAATAGAGTATTTAATTTTTTCTTTGTGATTTGAAGTCTGTTCCTCCTGTCTTTATTCGCAGAGGTTTACCTGCAGCTATACTGTCTACTAAGATCAGAAATATTCTGGGGGCGCCTGGGTGGCTCAGTTGGTTAAGCGGCCGACTTCGGCTCAGGTCATGATCTCACGGTCCGTGGGTTCGAGCCCCGCGTCGGGCTCTGTGCTGACAGCTCAGAGCCTGGAGCCTGTTTCAGATTCTGTGTCTCCCTCTCTCTGACCCTCCCCCGTTCATGCTCTGTCTCTCTCTGTCTCAAAAATAAATAAATGTTAAAAAAAAAAAAAAAATTAAAAAAAAAAAAAAAAGAAATATTCTGAAGTCACCAGAACACCAGAGATGTCTGTTGTTATAATCAAATGGTATCTGGAATTGTTTTATCTTTCCCTTGAAACACATTATTTGAGTGTGCTTTGCTTGTTGGAAAACCATCCTTGAGACTTTTTCTTAAAGGAGTTGTAGCAGTTATTAGAAGACTGGATTCTTTCCTGAGAGTTGAGCTAAGTGGAGCATTAGTTCAACATGATTAGCTGATGCACATCAAATCCCATGCTGACCAAATGGTGAATTTGGTGCATACTTTCTCCATTTTTCTCAAATTCAACGTGTTCAATCATAACTGTCTGAGAACAAGTTAAAGGCTTTTCCTCCCCTGAGATTTAAATACATGCTACTTTGTTCTGTGCTGAAATGTGTTAACTCTCTTATTCTGGATTGTGCATTGGAAAACTCTAATAAAAACAGTATAATTTTTTTTTAAAGGACTTCCATTGACAGAACATCTGCAAACTTAATGAGGTGATCCATTGAGATAAATACATCAACTAATAAATCCCCATACATGCAGCCAGTAGCATCCCTGGCCAAGTACAAACCTGGGGAGGTTTGGAGACTTCCAGTTCCTTCTGGTCACAGGTTACCAGAGCACATCTTTCACATGGAAGATTATTTCTTAAACAGTTCTCTTTCCTGAAAATAAGCCATTCTACTGACCATACTTAAAACAAACTAAAGGAACCTATAATTAAAGAGAGTGGAACAGAAGTAAACAGACTAAGACAAAGTTAGTTCATAGTAAAGGATTGTGTGCTTCTGTAGATACTTTCTTTTCTTTCTTCTCCAAAGTCATTATCTAAATCTTAACTCTTCCATATGCCTCTCATATGTGTTTCAATGCATAGATTATAAACTCCTAAAAATTAGGAACTGCCATAGTCTAGTTCTACAAATCTTCTTGCCCAACGTATAGTTTCTATGATAGTCTTAGTCACACTGTTGCAAACTAACAGTGGTTGACTAAATTCTATGCCACATCCAAAAAATACTTTTATCGATATGTAGGAAATTAATAAAAGATTAATTGCAGATTCATTTTAATAGTTGTATGATTATTAATATTTTATTTTCCTTCTTGAGGCTGTTTTGGCATATTGTGTTTCTTTGAGAAATTTTTCCATTTCATACAAATGTTCAATTTTGTTGTCAGAAATTTATTGGCAAATTTACAGGCATGTTCCCTTTTATATACCTGATATTGATTATTTGAACGTTTTATTTTTTAAATGATTAGACTTACCAGAGATGTGTAAATTTTATTAATTATTGAAGAACCAACTTTTGGAGGTGTTAATCATCTCTCCGTGTTTTTCTTCCAGAAACTACTAATCTTTTGATTTTTAGTCTCTTCCTTTTCTAATATGTGTTGAAAGCTAATGTTTTCTTATATCATGGTTTAGCTCATCCCGTAAGTTTTGATGGAAAGTGTTATCATTATAGTTCAATTATTTTCATTATTACTCAAATACTCTCTAATTTCCATTGTGAGTTCTTCTTTGACTCAGAAGTTATTTAGAGGTATAATTCTTAGTTTAAAGAATATGGGGATTTTCTACTTATATTTAAAACAATTTTTAAATTTTTACTTACATATATATATTTAAGTATACAATAAATTTTATAAGTATATAATAAAATTATATAATACATATATAATACATAATGAATATATATATATATATATATATATATATATATATATATATGCCCCATGCCCAGCGTGGAGCCCAACATGGGGCTTAAACTCACAACCCTGAGATCAAGACCTAAGCTGCGATCAAGAGTCAGATGCTGAACTGAGCCACCCAGGCACCCCTAAAACAATTTTTTTTAAGCTTAAATGCATTGTGGTCAGAAACTACATATAATATAGTTTCAATTTTTTTGAAATTTATTAAAATTTACTTCAAAGCCCAGCATATGGTCAGCTTTTGTAAAATTTTCATATGTACTTGAAAAAATTATATAGTAGTTAGGAACAGTTTATAATAAACTGTTTATCCATTAGCTCAATTTTACTTCTTTCATTGTTCAAATCTTGTATCTTTTTGGTTTTGTTTGCTTTTTCCATAAGATAGAGGGAAACATGAAAATATTCCCAGCATGATTGTAGACTTGTTTCTCCCTGTAGTTAATTTTTGCCTTATATATTTTGTAATTATGGTATTAACTAAATACAAACTTACATTTTCCTGGCAAATTGAAATTCTTTTCATTATAAAGGTTACCCTTTATCTTCCAGAATATTTTTGCCTGAGATTAACTAAAAATCTACTTTGATATTGATAAATATCCTTCCTTTTGATGAGTAATTGCAAATATGCCTTTTCCTTCCTATTACTTTTGAATTTTTTATACCCCTGTTTTAGATGTTTTTTCTAACCAGCAACTTATTGGGCTCTATTTTTTCAATTAGTCATCTTTGTTTTATAATTGAAGCATTTAATGTACATTTAATGGAAGTACTGACATATCTAGGTTTGAGTCTACTATCCTATACTATTTGCTTTACATATGTTTATGTACCAGGAATTAATTGCTTTACGTTGAGAACTACAACCATGTGCATTAATATGACAGAGCTATGGGGTCTAAGAACTGAGACCACCTGTGTCAACATGATTTATTTGTTTGGTAAAGGAAATCTTTGCCCAGGAAAGATAAGGCTGTAAACCAATAAATAACTTCATTGTTTCAGGAAATTCTCATATATTAATTTATCTCAGACAATCTGCTCACCTTGGCAAAGAGCTCACTTATCAAGCAACAGTTTACTTATCAGAACTTGCTTCAAGACCCTTGCCTTGCTATTAGATACCAATCATAAAACTTGTCATGAACTTTTCCAAATTGCAGTCTGGTCTCCACCTGAAAAGAGCCACCTTCAAAATGCTGTAAATATCCTCTCCTGACTTTACCTTCAGAGACCCTCAAGGCAGAATGCCCTATTACTACAGTTTTAATAAATTCAGTTTTGCTTTATTAACAGAGTGCCTGGAGACGTTTTGTGGGAGTTCAATAACATATTTAATCTTTTAATGCTCATAACAACCTTAGAAGTAAATTTTATTCTTATATTCTTTTTACAGATGAGAAACCTGAGGCATACTGAATACTAAAGTGACCTACACAAGGACAGACAATAATTTAACTCATATGAATCTAAACTATGGTACTAATATTACTGAGCCTATCTTCCCCTGAAGTCTTATCAATTTGAAGGTACCATAAAGGATCTCATGTCCTGACCCTCTCAGCCCTATACAATAATTACAGTACTAATTATGGTAATTAGTAATTTCGTTGTCTTTCTTACTAGACTGTGAGCTCTTTGAGAAAAGGGACATATCTTGTTTGTCTCCATGCTGCCAGTGCCTAGCCTAACGTCTGACACATGACAAGCATTCAATAAATGTTTCTAAACTGAAAATTAAATGAAACCCACCTTACAAATGAGGCTCTGAGATATTAAGAGTCTTGCTTTAGCTCACTCAGAATGTAACTGTCAGGATTGATGCTCCTGCCAATACATCACCTTCTTTAGCTCAACTGTAAATCAGTTTTCAAAGAGCAGTTTTTATGAGAGGAGAGTCTACAAACATTGCAATGGGGATTCATGTGTATAAAGCTGTAGTCCTGCCAAAATATTATATTTCTTTGTTCTCTTGCTGAAATATTATCATCTCAGTGGGTCATACAAGTTATCTCATGTTGATTAGCTTGAATCACACAAATGTCTCTATTAAAAATGGAAAGCATTAACTGATAAATATAATTTCTGACAATATTTTAAGGCATAGGGAAGTTACTACAAAGCTTCCTTGGTATTGAAACAGTTGGAGTTCACTTTACTAAACAGAGCTTTACACACATGAAGTTTTTTTTTTCTTTATTATAATGAGAAAATAATGTTATATAAATATTTAGGCATCAGGGCAAAAGTTCAAAATCTTACATATCTGGGAATGGTGGGTGGGGTGGCAAATGTGAACGTGTGCATGCTCATAAGTGTACAGATGAAACAAGACTGGTAAAATGTTGATAATTATTGAAGTTTGTGATGAGTACATGCGATTCGTTAGACTCTACTCTTCATTTCTGAACATATTTGAAATGTTCCATAATAAAAAGCTTAAAAAGTGGCTATTTTCCCCAGTATTGTACTAGCTATACAAAGTACCTGATCATCCACATATATAATGGCTGCAAACTTCCTATCACAAAACAGAGCAAAAACTTATTCTTTCCATCTGCGGATAGACTCTAAAGTTTAAGAGAGTAGTTACTTCTTCTGATGGGAGAATTTTATAGTCTTTTGCTGAGCATCAAGGAAGCTTTTTGCCAACTGTCGTATCTTCTGTGTATATTAGAAATCTCAAGATTTCTGCAAATGAAAAGAACCTGTACCACACTGGGCATAGCGCTGGCCTTCTTTCATTCGCTCTTGCTTTTCTCAGACTGGCTTTCTACAGAGCACAAGGTAATTATCTATTTTAGTAAGATAAGTAGCTTCAAGATTCCTTAAAGTGAATCTCACAAGATGCCTATTTCTTTAAGGACACAGAATATCTTCTCATGTAACTTAGATGAAAACACATATGAAGCACTTTTTGTATCTGCCTGGTTCCTGGGTGTTTCTTTCCTTTTTGGATTTTTCCCTCCAGATGACATGGAAAATCCTTCCAAAATCTGGAGGAAAATGAAAGTGATCTTCTGTGCTAATTTTATTATATATACACCTATAACTTTCCTCTGTCCAAAAAGTTTTTAAATCAATAAAAGTCAAAATGTGGTATGTAGCAAGTATTAAGGGTCTCAAACAATAGGGAACAAGGGTCAGATTACAATGTCCTATTGATATAGTAACTCAGGAATGTAGGTCAATACTTTTTAAATATTTTCATGAGTTCTTATTTTATTAATGTATGCTTTGACAATGGAAAAATAGATTATGGTGTTCTGTTATTAGCTATTATTTTATTGTTTATTTAAAATAGAGCAATGTTTTTTCAAATATTTACATAACACAACATAAATGTTTAGAAGAGCAAAATTAGTGATAGTTTCCACAAACAGATACATCTAATACCTTGCTTCAACTGAAATCATTGCTGCTTCTTCAGAGCAATAATAGCATAACATCTGGGAGATTTCACAGGATCAAACAACTTCACAAGTGCAGACCATGCAATATTTTCCTGCAAATTGATAAGTGATTTAAATACATAGCAATTTGTTGAAGATAAGAATGAAAGATGAGTCAGACTATATATTGTAATATAAAAACAACATAAAAGACAAACTATATAAAAGAAAATTATTCTTTGCTGAATGAAATTAACGTTTACAATTTCACCTACAGGAATTTATGTTGAGGAAATAAAAGATTTACATAAGATAGTGAACTACACGGTTATTCTTTGCTGAAATTGTGAAAGAGTGGAAGTGATAAAAAACAATTGGGCATTACTTAAAGAAATTATTATATGATGAAACATTATTCACCTTCTGTAGTATATTCAATAAGATGAGAAAATTCTGAATAAAATAAATGAAACAGATTAAATTCAAAACTGCACTTGTAATTTGATTCCTTTATCTTATCTTATCATCATCTTATCTTATCTTATGTTAGAGAGCAGGGAGGGGTAAAAGGAGAGGGAGAGAGAATCTTGAGGGCTCTGTCTCTGGACTGTGAGACCATGACCTGAGCCAAGATCATGACCTGAGCTGAAATCAAGAGTCAGACAGCTTAACTGACTGAGTCACCCAGGTGCCCCAGATTCCAATTTTAATTAAAGTAGAAATAATGCGCTCATATATATGTGTGCAACATATACATATTAGAAAGAGGCACTAGAATACAAAACAAAAATTAAGTTAATGCTGAAAGATGGGACTGTTATTTTTAATTTTCTTGTTTATATTCTTCATTTAAAACTTTCTAACATATAAGTGTTATTTTAGAATAAAATATTATTTAATATTATTTAACATTGCTATTTAAAAATATTTTATTAACAATTTAATATTTTATGCTTTATATCATTTCATTGCCAATCTATTAATCTTTGTGCATATTACTTATTTTATTTAATTTATTTTTTTACCATTTACTTATTTTATTTAGGTCACTGGAAATTGCTTTGAAAAGGGAAATAATGAGTACCTAGTAAAACAGGCCCAATTCTGTCACCAATGAAATTGGAAACCAAAGATTTCCAGTGATTTTGAGTTACTTGGTAGCTTAAGAAAGTACACAATTATCCAAATATTTAAAAATTGTCTTTTTTCCATAAAAATATAAATTAGAACAAAAGCAAGCATTTATTAAAATCCATTTGTTCCAAATAGCCTGTTGAAAAGAAGAAAGTAAAATTACCCACTATGATAGAACAAAATTGTTAAAATAAAGGGCTTATGGTGGAAACATGAGGCTGAATCCATGTATGGGTTTAATTTAAATAGTTCACATAACTATTTTGATCATAGCTCAGTGTAAAATCTGCAAAAAAAATTTTCCTTAAAGACAAGCAAAAAACTAGCTGTTTTGGTGCATTCAACATAGATTAAAAAAAACCAAGACTGTGAAGAAGCAAAAGCAATTTTCACTGATCAGAAAGAAATTTTTATACTGCAGATTACATATGTCCAAAATCCAAAAGTGATTTAAAAGGTAAATTTTCATTAAATGAAATATATATATATATATATATATATATATATATATATATATATATATAATATCTTTTATGTCTGGCCTTTATTAAATTTAGCTACACGATACGTCATATATGATAGTTGTGTTCACTGCCTACCATACAGTAATTACCATACAATTAAAATAACATAAACTTTATTATAATAGGTTTGCTGAAAACATCTGTTGTACATATGTTTATGTTTAAAAAGAGATGGAATGAATATTTAAACTTGGAAAATATAATAAGAAAAATTATCTGACTAGCTGTATGCAAAAGAAACTTATCCTAGGTAATAGTGGATCTGTTTACTATATTAAATAAAGATATTAGTTATATATTTTAAAATATAATTTACCTGCTCTTTCAGATAGCAAAGTCGATCCAGAAGAATCAGTGTCTCTATACAAGGAGCCAGAACAACTTTCAACTAAAAGAAAGGATAAGATAGGATGGTAGAACTTTAAAAAACAAAACAAAACAAACAAACAAACAAACACAAACTAGCTTAACACTTATGTTCAAGAAAATGCACCTACAGAAATTTATATAGGGCCAAATAAATCTCCAATACCAATTGTATATATTCAGAAAACAAATACTGCAGAGATCAAAAGTTTTTCTTTAATAATAACAGGAATCCAAAGGCAGTGGTACATATGATAGAGAGTTTTCAGAGGTACTAAGAATGAAATTCATTAAAAGGCATGCTGGGGAAATAACTGCATTGAGACAAGTATGTGTTCAAAGAACTCTGAAATTTCTCCTGTGCATTTATGATACATTTTAAGAGAAATCTACCATGTGTTCTCTTTATTACATTACTGACACCTAATATAGTTCTGAAATAGGAAATGGTCCAAAACGGTTTTTCTACAGTAAGAGAAAAACAACATAGATTGGTTGGTCCCACAATAAAATTTAATTGAACCCCATTCAAGTCTGGCAACATATCCAATTTAATATGTTCATTTCTGAGATTTACCATATTAAAAGCTTCCAGCTCATTCATTCTAGGCTTGTACTTCTCGTAGTAGTCCATTATAACTTTTTCTGGCAGCTTCAAGATAAAACAACAAGAAATGTAACAACAGTTTAAAAAAAGTTTTTCCTTATCAAACATTAAAGTAAAACCAACATTAACAATTTAAAACAAATTTGGGTGTGTGAAGAACTCTGATATGAATGAAGCAAGTCAATAAACTAAGTTCTTTCATTAATATCTTCTACACCTATTCAGCATACTGTAAATAAAAACAGCAGTAACATCCTATTAATATTGTTTAATTTCAACAAGTTGATGAAATATTTACTTTGTTTCTATGTTTAGGGTACATAGTAGGAGCTCAATAAACATTTTTTTTGAGTAAAATTAAAAATTTCAAATGATATATCTAAAACTATATATCCTAGAGAATAATTCAAAGGCCACAAAAACCCAGTAAGGACATATGTTCATATTTAGGGTAATTTCCTCTAACATGCACATAACAAATCCATCAACAAGCATTACTTTCTGGTTTTCCTCAAAAAATAGGATACCTATAATACAATGAACCCTTGTGGTTAGCAGGCCACTTTTTATAACATATATGCTTCTGTTCACACCAGTTGAACTTTGTTTACTGAGTCAATTGTATTTGTTTCTAAACTTGTTATGCCAGTTATAGTATTGTAATGATATAAGTAAATATTACATAACTAATGAAATATTAATGCAAAAGGAAAAGTTGTTTCTATAAATTGGATGCCTTTGTGAAAGGATTAATAAAGGAAAGTCACTAGAAGAAATTGCTGTCAAATTACATGTGGTCAAAACAAACGTAAGTCTGGATAAAAAGAGTAAAATATCTGAAAGGATTTGTATTTAGATTTTCTCTGAAAATGTCTACCTGAATTTATTATTTTTTCAAAGTCCCTATTCTTTTTCTTACTGAACTAAATTTCTTTTGAATTTAAAAAGTATAAAAAGGTTAATGGTGAAAAGCAAGGTTTTGTTTCAGTTTCTAGTGCAGCTTTCCAGAAAAGATTTTCCCCTTGGTACAGAACCCAAGCAGATTATACCTCCTTCCCCAACCCTTTTATTTTCAAAAAAATTTTTGTTATTTTTTATTTTTTCATTCTCAGGTTAGTTAACATACAGTGTAGTCTTGGCTTTCAGGAGTAGAACAGTGATTCATCTCTTTCATATGGCACCCAGGGCTCATCCCAAAAAGGGCCCTCCTTAATGCCCGTCACCCATTTAACTTACCCCCTCACTGCAACTCTCAGTTTATTCTCTGTATTCAAGAGCCTCTTATGGTTTGTCTCCTTCTCTGTTTTTATCTTATTTTTACTTCCCCACCACTTTTAAAAATCTTGCCCATCTTTGAATCAAATGAGTACTCCTAAACCAAACTTCTGCAGTAGTGTATATTGGACTGGATCCAGGCCTGCGATTCAAGCCAGGAAAACTCATCTCACAAAATTGTGTGTGTGTTTGAATTACAGCCTTTAGTTAGTCTTCTCTCCAGCCATCTGAGATCAGCAGTTACAGGACAAGTCAGAACTCATCATCTTTTTCTGATCCTGCCTCACCAGCATACTGCTTCCTATAAATATAGTTTTTCAGTGTGATTCCTTGGGTTCTCCAGTATTCTCTGTTTCTCTCTTATGCCAAATTGGGAAGCACAACCCTGGTCATCAATTGCATTTGTCCCAAACTAGGAACTGTTGATTTTGCTCCTCAGAATATTCCAGTCTAGAGAACTGTGTTGTTGGTTTTGTCAGTGATCTGTAACCCTGGGAATTTTCTTTGGTATCTTTCTCCATCCCTCTTTACCTTCATTGTGCTTCATAAAACACATGATTTGAGATTTAGCATGCTTTCTGATTTTGTCAAAGAAGTTGTGTTTTGGTTTTTATTTGTTGCTTTTGTGTGATTCTGAAGAGAAAAGGTGAGAACATCATCTTAACTCTCCTATTTTTTAAAAATGGAAATTGGTTGTTTAAGGGAAACAAAGCTGGACACTGTAGACTGCCTTAGAGGTATGCTTGATGTAAAAAAATTAAGACAGAACTCCAAAGAGTGACCCTATACAAAGCTGTGTGCAAAGACCAAAACAACAAATGGCCTTGTGCTTACACCAAAAGTCTGGTAAGTAAAAGTATATTAATATGTTTTTAAGTGAAAAATTCATTGTTTTAAGTTTTCATCAGTTTTTTCAGTGATACACTCAACTGCCAGTTTCATTACATTAGATCGCAGAAATTATTTGGAAAATTTAAAAAGATATTGTCTCATTTAATCCTAACATCAATCTGTAACATACATATTTTCATATCATTTTTTTTTTTTTTGGTGTAAAAAGGTGATTTTATTAAAGCACAGGGCAGGACCTGTGGGCAGAAAGAGCTGCCTTCATGATCTCATTTTGTAGATGACATTATTGAGTGTTAAAGTCAGGGAGAGCCTATGTAGGGCCAACGTCCTAGAGATGGAGGAAGGCATCAGAATTGAGTCACTGCCGGGTGCAGATCATACTTCGGCAAGGACATACATAAAAACTTACAAGTTGAAGTGCACATTGAATGGCAGTTGAGAGTACTGATCATGAATTTTATTGCTCCCTGTTGCCCATTCCCTAGACTCCAGAAAAGGAGATTAATATGAGTTAAGCTGTGCAAGAGGGCCCTAGCTCAGAGAGCTAAGTTTTGAGTTTAGGGAGATACCCAGTCTGAAAGAGAAACTGGAGTGAGAGGCTGTAAACAAGCGGTTATGTTCATGTTCAGGTGCTTTAGATTATTTTCCCCACTTTTTAAATAATTTTTGACAGTAATTTTAACTCCAGGATAGCCTTTGTGTTGGACAATACCTGCAAAGGTTTCAAGAGTCAAAGTTGTGGATACAAGTATCTCTTCTTTAATGCTTCAGTAAGATTCATAAGTCCTTGAATTTCTTCTGTCTTTATTTCAAACCTCAATTCTTCAGTCTCCTTTAGAAGTACATTTATTTTGTCTCTTGGCAGGCATGAATTTTCTCTTTATTCTTCCTTACTTGTCTGATTTGGAAAAATGCTAAATGAACATTTTTCTTGTGCTCAATGTCTGCTAATAAGTTATATAAATAGGACCAAAAGAAGTACACAGTCTAGAGTTAGTCTGAATTGGAGTTCTTTCTCCTCAGTTATGTAGATTTGGCCTTAAGAAATGTACTTATCCACTTAACCTGTGTCTCAATTTCCTTATCTATAAAATGAGTATAACAGTATTCATTTCACAAGGTCATTCTTAGTATTCAGTAAGGTGATATAAACAATGCTTTTGGCAGTGTCCAGCACAAAGCAATGGTTCAATAAACATTATCTTTTCTCATATTGTTTTTTTTAAATAAACTTATATTTTAAAAGTTTTAGATTTACAGAAAATTTGAAGATAGTATAGAGAGTTCCCATATACCCTATACCAAATTTCCTCTATTATTGACACCTTACAATGGGGTTATTTGTTATAATTAATGAACCCAATACTGATAGACTGTTGTTAGCTAAAGTCCATTATTTTATTGAGAATTCCTTAGTTTTTGCGGCATCTGCCTGACTCAGTCAGAAGAACATGTGACTCTTGATCTCAGGGTCATGAGCTTGAGGACCACATTGGGTGCAGAGATTACTTAAGTAAATAAAAACTTAAAAAAAAAATAATTTCTTAGTTTTCACCTAATGTCTTTTCAGTTCCACCATCCTATCCAGGATATCACATTGGATTTAGTCCTATTGGTTGTGATAGTTTCTCAGACTTGTCTTGTTTTTGATGACCTTGAGAGTTTTGAGGAGTAATGGCTAGACATTTTGTAGAATGTTCTTTCACTTGGATTTGCAGATGTTCTTCCTCATAATTAGACTAGGGCTATGGGTTTTTGAAAGGAAGACCACAGAAATAGAGTACCATGTTCCTGACATGTCAAGGATACCTATCAACATAATTTAACATCATTGATATAGACCTTGATTACCCAGATAAGACAGTGTTTGTCAGGTTTTTCCACTCTAAAGTTCCTCTTTTTTCCACTTTTCATACTGCACACTTTGGAAGAAAGTCACTATGTACAGCCTACATTTAAGGAGTGGGGACTTATATTTCATCTCCTTGATGGTGGAGTATCTAAATAGATTACTTGGAATTCCCTTCCATGGGACATTTGTCTCTTCTCTTTATTTATTAAAGTTTTTTTTGTTTGTTTTTTAATATAAAGGGGCCCAGGTAAGCAAACATGGACTCTACCGCAATTTCATAGAAAGTGGGCTGGATGACTGGATGAGAGATACATGGTTGTTTAGAGATCCTCCCACATTGTACATGATCAAACCTGGGTTAGCAATTAACTTAGTTCTCACCAGGAGATGGTGAGACTGAGGCTGCTGACATATCCATGGCTAGGCCATAACTGGTTCAAGAACTAAGGTAGGTGGATGTGAAGGTGAAGCCCATTAGGCGATCTGCCCAGGGAGCTGGGAAGACAAAGCCAGTGGCAATGAGACTGAATTGGTTCTAACAGTCTTAGATTAACAAAGAAAGTTATTCATGCTATTATTCAAAGGATTAGTGTCACTATGAATCTTTTGCAGTATAATGCAAAGATGACTCAGTATGATTCTTACTTTTAGAAATGATGTGATTATGTACATAACATATTCATAAGCCCTGAAATTTATGGACAATAAGATAGAAGTTTTCTTTTCTTTTTTTTTTAACGTTTATTTATTTTTGAGACAGAAAGAGACAGAGCATGAACAGGGGAGGGGCAGAGAGAGAGGGAGACACAGAATCCAAAACAGGCTCCAGGCTCTGAGCTGTCAGCACACAGCCCGATGCGGGGCTCGAACTCACGGACTATGATATCATGACCTGAGCCGAAGTCGGACGATTAACCGACCAAGCCACCCAGGACCCCCAAGATAGAAGTTTTCTTAAAAATAAAGCAAAATGTAATGTATAAAGTTATTTCCATATTCTCTAATGTATACCTGTCCAATAACTAGTTAACGGAAATAAAATTTGAACTTTCTACTATATGAAAGCAGAATCTACATACAAAATATTAACTTCAGCTCATAGTTATTCTAAAAATGATCACTGATACATCATATAATTATTACATATTCTTTCATTTGAATTAAATACGTCATTTACAGATTTTGTGCACATCAATAATTCTAATAATTTAAAATAATGTAACATTAAAACATGTTTTCTCCTATATTAAAAGCATATTAGGGGCGCCTGGATGTCTCGGTCAGTTAAGTGTCCAACTTTTGATATTGGCTCAGGTCATGATCTTGCAGTTTGTGAATTCGAGCTTTGCGTCGGGCTCTGGTCTTACAGGATGGAGCCTGCTTGGAATTCTCTCTCCCTCTCTCTACCCCTACCCCACTCATGCTTTCTCTCTCTCTCAAGATAAATACACTTTAAACTTTTTTTTAAAAAAGCAGTATTAAAAACTAAGATAATTATCTCTTTTTTCTTAAATAAATAAATAAATAAAGTAATATATTTTCCTGTCCTTTAAATGATCATATCCTGTCTTCTACTACTTCCTAGAGCTCTTTGTTGTCTGGGAGACATTTCTGTACCTAAAGCTTCTCTGTGGTTAGCTGGGAGAATAAAGATAGTTTTTATAGGCAATGTGACTGTTCTTATGTAGAATTAGACTTACATTATGTAAGAATGTTCTATTGCATAATGGAAATATCCCTTTATTTTCTGCACATTTGGCTTGGTCTTTGCATATAATATTGACATATTGTTTTTGATCTTAATTTAAAGGAAGTATAACTGTTAAATCTTGTTTTTTATCTACCCCCAAGTGTAATTGCTACAAATAAGTACAATCATTAGTTGTAGGGAACTTTATTATTAATAAGAGTATCCTCATTTTCAAGGATAATTTGAGGTGGTTTACACTATGAAGCATAAAAACATATCAATAGTAGGGCCATTAAAGAAAGGATAAACTCTTAAGGGTATACAATTCAAAGGAGAAAAACATGATACCAAATAACCTAATTAAGGACAGTTGCTGGAATCAAGCATAAATGTAAACTGGAGCCTCCTGATAGCTAAAGCAAAAAATAAGTTGAGTGTTCTTTGGAGGAGACTGTCATATCATGAAAACCTATAAAAATTATTATATAGATTGTTTTATAACAAGACCTACATAAATGAAAAGGCTTCTAAATACTGTCTTTATTGAATGTCCAAAAATATCCTCATTGAATCAAATATATTAAGACTGAATGCCCCTAAAACCTAAGCCCCATGGGTTTCTGCCCAATCACTGCTTGGGGAAAGAGTCACGGGCTGCAACTTATGTATAATCTTCCTGCAAGTACAGTTTCCCCTCTTCTACCTCAATCACCTTATTGGATTTAGGGTGTTTGTTTATAAAATTCTTTTTTTTTAATTTAATGTTTATTTATTTTTGAGAGAGAGAGAGAGAGGAGACCGTGAGCAGGAGAAGGGCAGAGAGAGAGGGAGACCCAGAATCTGAAGCAGGCTCCAGGCTCTGAGCTGTCAGCACTGAGCCCAACATGGGGCTCAAACTCACAAACTATGAGATCATGACCTGAGCTGAAGTCGGATGCTTAACTGACTGAGCCACCCAGGCACCCCTGTTCATAAAAATTCTATCCAAACAGCTATGAAAGAGATCAAATGAGTCAACTAGATCTTCTTTATCTTGGTCACGGGGAGGGTAATGCAGACAGGGGAAGTAATGAAAGCTAAGTCATGAATAAACTTATCAATAAGCAAAAATCTCAGAGGAAAAATTATCTAGAACAAAGAGTGAAATTGTTGTTAGTTCAGGAGCTCATCATAATCGTAAAGGATTAAAAAACATATTGCTCAGAAAATAACAGTAACTCAGTCACTATGGCAGTTTTGAATCTTGCTCTCATTAACAAATACATTCTGATGAGACTAGGCTGTACTTCTGGTTTTGGTTTTTGTCAAGCCAAGAGATCCCAATCTTTCTTTTAAGTATATGTATTTCTGGAATAGAGTCCCACAAATTGAGAAAACCTGAGTACATCTTTACTTCTTGCAATCAAATGACCACTTATGTTCCTTCTTAAAACTATAATAAAAGCAAACTACTTAATCATAATTCTGATAATGCACCCCTATAGAGGTGAACTACTGTAGGCATAGGGATGTAAACAGGGGAATATAGTTCTTTAATGATTTATGACAACATGTATGGATCTAGAGTGTATTACACTAAGTGAAATAAGTCAGACTGAAAAAGAAAAATACCATGTGATTTTACCCATATGTGGAATCTAAAAAAACAATTGGATAAACACACAAAACGCAGAATCAGACCTATAAAATATAGAGAACTGATGGTTGCCAGAGGGGATGGGGGGATGGGCAAAACAGGTAAAGAGAAGTGGGAGATACAGGCTTCCAGTTACGGCATGAAGTCCCTGGAATAGGGGCGCCTGGGTAGCTCAGTTGGTTAAGTGTCCAACTCTTGATCTTGGCTCAGGTCATGGTCTCATGGTTTGTGAGTCTGAGTTCCACATCAGGCTCTGCACTAATAGTGCTGAGCCTGCTTGGATTCTCTCCCTCTCTCTCTGCCCTCCCCTGCTCGTGAGCTCTCTCTCTCTCTCAAAAAAAAAAAAAAATAATAATAATGATAAACTTAAAACAATAGAAATAAATTAAAAAAAGAAGTCACTGGAATAAAAGGCACAGTATAAGGAACGTAGTCAATGATGACAAGTGGCAGCTACACCTGTAGTGAACATAGCACAATGTATAAAGAAGTTGAATCACTATGTTGTACATTTGAGAGTGAGATCACATTGTGTGTCAATGATACTCAAATAAAAAATAACACAACAAGAGATGGGGCTGGGGAATCTAGAATTTGCATGGATAGTGTGTGCAATAAAAGTAAGGAGTGGTTTCCTGTCTCATATTTAGGTCTTTCAAAACCTTCTAAATCCTACATGAGAAAACAAGCAGCAATCTCTTTGATCTCAGTCACAGCAACTTCTTACTTGACATGTCTCTGAAGGCAAGGGAAACAAAAGCAAAAATGCACTTTTGGGACCTCATCAAGATAAAAAGCTTCTGCACAGCCAAGGAAACAATCAACAAAACTAAAAGGCAACCGACAGAATGGGAGAAGATATTTGAAAATGATATATCAGATAAAGGGTTAGTATCCAAAATCTATAAAGAAAGAACTTTATACCCAAACTCAATACCCAAAAAACCAGACAATCCAGTGAAGAAATGGGCAGAAGACATGAAAAGACACTTTTTCCGGAGAAGATATCCAGATGGCCAACACACACATGAAAAGATGCTCAATATCCCTCATCATTAGGGAAATACAAATCAAAACCACAATGAGATACCACCTCACACCAGTCAGAATGGCTAAAATTAATAACTCAGGAAACAACAGATGTTGGCGATGATGTGGAGAATGGGGAACCCTATTGCACTGTTGGCGGGAATGCAAACTGGTGAAGCCACTCTGGAAAACAGTGTGGAGGTTCCTCAAAAAATTAAAAATAGAACTACCATACGATGCAGCAATAGCACTACTAGGAATTTATCCAAAGGATACAAAAATGCGGATTCAAAGGGGCACATGTACCTCAATGTTTATAACAGCACTATCAACAATAGCTAAGTTATGGCAAGAGTCTAAATGTCCATCAACTGATGAATGGATAAAGAAGTTGTGGTATATATATATATATATATATATATATATATATATATATATATATAATGTAACACTACTCAGTGATGAAAAAGAATGAAATCTTGACATTTGCAAAAACATGGATGGAACTGGAGGGTATTATGCTATGCGAAATAAGTGAGTCAGAGAAAGATATCACATGATTTCACTCATATGTGGAATTTGAGAAACAACAGATGATCATAGGGGAAGGGAAGGAAAAATACGATAAAAACAGAGAGGGAGACAAACCATAAAAGACTTTTAAATACAGAAAACTGAGGACTGATGGGGGTGGAGGGTGGGGTAAGTAGGTGACAGGCATTAAGGAGGGCACTTGTTGGGATGAACAGTGGGTGTTATATGTAAGGGATGAAATCACTCACTGGGTTCTACTCCTAAAGCCAAGACAACACTGTATCTTAACTATCTTGAGAATAAAAATAATAATAAAATACAATAAAATGGAATAAAATGAAATAAAATAAAATAAAATAACAAAATAAAATAAAATAAAATAAAATAAAATAAAATAAAATAAAAAGGAGGGAGTGGGTTTAGTAGACAGTCATTTGCTGTTACTGAGGCAAGACCAAGAAATCATGGGACATTCATGAGATACCACAGGTAATTCAAGTGCAGCTGTTGGGGGATTCAAAGTCACATTCTGAAGTGATGAGGCTTAACTCAGATAAAATTAGAAGGCATAATAGGTAAGGGTTGGGGTTTTATCATTAAGAATTAGAACATTCTTAGAACCCAAAAAACATAATAGACAAGTAGCATGATCTCTTGCTCGTGAGCAGGAAAAAAACCCCCAAAACATTAAACACTGAACAAAGGGGAAAACTAGAAATTTGAAGCCTGAAGATGAAGCTGTGTTGGAAGATAGTGATGACATCAGGGCACCAGGGGCAAAGGCAAGGATTTGAGTAGTGTTCTGGACAAATCCTTCCTTTTGGTTTTATTTGCTGCCATTAGACTTCTGAGGTCCCATAACATGTCAGGATTCACATTTGGAAAAAGCTCATGCACTTTCTGATTTCTAAACAGGACTCTTTAAAGCTCCCCAAACTCATTAGTGCTTACCTGACTGCATGAAAGGAACCACCCATGTGCCTATAAGCAGGGCCAAAATTTTCCTAAGGAGGCAGTATTTGAGCTGCTCAAGCACTTGAACAAAGTACACAGTTAAAGCCCTAGAATCCTGTCACATACAACATCAATGTATACTGCTAGATATAATACACAGACAAATGACATTCTTGCAAGGAAATGAATTCTTCAGGACTCTTAGGTCCTGGTATGAGAGATAAGCACTACTGAGCTTCTAGAAAGAGGAATAATTTACAACATAGTTCCCAGAAAAGTGATCTTCAAATCACTATCCTATGATTTTTCTTTTTCTCCCAAAGTGCACTGAAATTTTGGAATAACCTTCCAATTAATTTTGTTCTGAGCTTTTCCCTTCTTTCCTTCCTTCCTTATTATTATTATTATTATTATTATTATTATTATTTTAAAAAGCCACAGTTTACTAAATAAAATGAGCATCCATGAACTGGAAGAACTTGGCATATAAAATGATTATACAACAAACTTTACTCTGTGGTAATTTTGACTACTGACAATTCTATATAAACAAATAGTAAAGAGATGGTCTGCCATGACACTTAAGAAAAGTATTATTAAAATGGGATCCTTCACACCTATTTTCCAATAGGAAAAATATCAAGTTCATTAAGGTATGAATTCTAACGTAGAGCACTTTTCTACAAAGAAGCATTAGAAAAGATGATCTGAAGATAAACTATACTGATATTTTACGTGCTTACTGTACTGTTTTCCTAAAATGTAGAATTATAATTATAAAATGTGAACAATGATTAATATTTTATGCAAGGCAAGAGGATGGATTGATTGGTAAGTGAGGAATCTGCCCAAATGTGGCTTTTGACAGCTGGCGGCTGGCAGCTTTGGCAGGCGAGTCACAGTCAGCAGGGGTCAAGGTTAGTGGCAGCACAAAATACACTTGTATGAGACTGATAGGCAGGCCTAGGCTGGGCCACAGCATCTCTGAGGACAGCATCTGGTAAAGGCCTCTAAAAAGACCTGAAACAATTTCTGTCCTTTCCCAGAAGAAGTTTATCTTCTCTAATTGGCTCCTACCCTTCTCAGTATTAATACAGGCTATATTTTTAATTCTCCAAAACCTTTTGTTGTATTTACTTTGTGTAACGTTCATTTCCTTTGGGTTTGGTGGATTTGGGTTTCCAATTTTTTTTTTAATTAAAGCTGCAGAAAGTGCAACGAACATCTATATACCTATTACTTAAATTCACTAATCATTACTATTTTGCCATATTCGTTTTAACCATCCATTTATTATTATTATTATTATTATTATTATTGCTGATCCATTTGAAAGTAAATTACAGATGTCATGACCCTTCACCCCTAAATGCTTCAGCAAGTAGATCCTAGGAATAAGATATGCTCTTACATAACTAGAATAATCAAATTCATTAATTCAACATTGATCCAATATTGGTGTCTATTACATATTCTATATTAAAATTTTACCATTTGTCCTAATAATCCTTTTATGGACTCTCCTACCACTCCACCTTTTTAAGAATCCCATCTGGGATAGGACATTGTATCTCTACTCCCATTTAATCTGGAACAGTTCCTCAAGTCTTGTCTTTTATGAAATTGATATATATAGTTTTTAATTGGAGAATAATTGACATACAATATGGTATTAGTTTCAGGTGTACAACATACTAATTTAACATTTATACACATTAAAAATGGTTACCACAGTAAGTCCACTTACCATCTGTCACCATACAAAGCTGTTATAGTAATATTGACTACATTCCCTATGCTATATGTTACATCCTTGAGTCTTATTTATTTTATAACTAGAAAATTGCACCTCTTAATTTCCTTCAACTAGTTTGTGCATCCCCTGCTCCCTTTCCCTCTGGAAACTGCCAATTTGTTTTCTGTATCTCTGAATCTGTTTCTGTTTTTGTTTTCTTTGTTTTTTAGATTCCACATATAAGTGAAATCATAAGGTATTTATCTTTCTCTGACTTATTTTACTTAACATAATACTCTCTAGATCATTCATGTTGTAAATGGCAAGATTTCATTCTCTTTTATGGCTGAATGATACACACACACACACACACACACACACACACACACACCATATCTTCTGTATCCATTCATCTCTTTATGGACATTTAGGTTATTTTTACATCTTCGCTACTATAAATAATGCCAAGAGGAACAGCGGTGTGTACATCTTTTTGAATTCATGTTTTTGTTTTTTTCTTTTTCCAGATAAATACCTAGCAGTGGAATTGCTGGATTGTATGGTAGTTCTATTTTTAATTTTTTGAGGAAACTCCATATTGTTTTCCAGAGTGTCTGCACCAGTTTACATTCCTAACAACAGTGCATGAGGCTTCCCTTTTCTACACCTCCTCACCAATACTTTTTATTTCTTGTGTTTTTGATATTACTTATTTTGACAGGTATGAGGTGATATTTCCTTGTGGTTTTAATTTGTATTTCCCTGATGGTTAGTGACATCGAGCATCATTTTATGTGACTATTGGCCATCAGTATGTTTTCTTTGAAAAAAATCTGTTCAGGCCCTCTGCCCATTTTTTAATCAGTTTTTTTTTGATATTGAGCTGTATGAGTTCTTTATATATTTTGGATGTTAACTCCTTACCAGATATATCATTTGTGAGTATCTTTTCCCATTCAGTAGGGTGCCTTTTCCTTGATGGTTCATGGTTTCCTTTACTATCTGATACGGACATATTTTGAAAAGTCTAGTTGTCTGAGTGTTTTCTCATGAGTAGATTCAAGTTATTCATTTTTGGCAAGAATATTACATAAGTGATGCTGTATCCTTTCCAATGCATCGCCTGATGAGTTGGACAATGTCAGTTTGTTCATTATTGGTGATGCTAACTTTGAAGGTTTATCTACTTTTTGAAATGAATAAAAAATCTGTGGGAGGTAATGTGAGTCTGTGTAAATATCCTGTTCCCCCATAAACATTTTACCCAATGGCTTTAATGCCTTGATGATTCTCCTGTGAATCAATTATTACCATGGTGGTTGCAAAAAGCAGCCAGGATTTACTCATGGGCATAATGCACATGTCAAAGCAGTTCAATATCACTTAGAGACATATTACAACATGGAAGAGCTCATGAGCTCCCTACATTTGTTGTTGGCTTTCCTATGGAACAATTCCTGTCCTCTCACCTGTATTTAAACCACCTGGTAATTATTCTTACCTTGGATTAATCTCTGATTTAACACCCAAAAATAAGTTTACCTGGCCTCTCCACATGTGCTCACTCCTATAGCCTCATCTCTCACTTCTGCCTCTCCTGCTTGCTTTGTGCTCCAGCACTGCTGAGTTCAGAATCAGGTTTCTCACATCTGTGTATTTTTGAAGAAGCATACCCACCCCTGCATACCTACAATTAATTCATTGCTCCCTACCTTCACACCTTGTCTGCTTGATGAACTCCTCTGCATCCTTTAAGACCAAGCTAAGGTACCACATGTTGTTCGTGAAATCTACACAGGCAGAGTGAGTCACTCCTTTCTCTATGCCTCCACACTAGTTTATACATGTGTCTATTGTTGTAGGTTCATGCTATATTGTAATTGTTTTCTTTTTTTTTTAATGTTTATTTATTTTTGAAAGAGTGTAAGCGGGGGAAGGGCAGAGAGAGGGGGACAGAGGATCCCAAGAGGTCTCTGAGCTGACAGCAGTGAGCCCAATGTGGGGCTTGAACTCACAAACCATGAGATCATGACCTGAGTTGAAGTTGGAGGCTCAACTGACAGAGCCACCCAATTGCCCCATAATTATTTTCTTTTTAAAAGGGTTATATTTTAATTATCTTTGTAGCCCCAGAGTTTACACTGTTTTTGACACATTGGAGATTTTTCAAAATAAATGGTTTTTGATGAATAACTAAATGACTTTGGTCTCAAAAGTTTTCCTTTTGCTGACCCATTGTGGAAACATATGTAAGAATATTTTTCTAAATTATCCTTTATTGCCCTTTGCCATCTTAGAGGGGCACCTGGGTGACTCAGCTGGTTAAATGTCAGACTCTTGATTTAGGTTTAGGTCATGATCTCACAGTTCATGGGTTCAAGCCCCACGATGGGCTCTGTGCTGACAGCTCAGGGCCTGGAGCCTGCTTCAGATTCTCTCTCTCTCTCTCTCTCTCTCTCTCTGAGCCTCCCCCACTCACAGTCTGTATCTCTCTCAAAAATAAACATTAAAAAAAATTAAAAAAAAAAAGAAGGGTAGCCTCAAGGCTAAAATGCCAAAGAAGGGGAAGCCCCACTACAGCCAAAACCCTGCCCTGGTCAGAGGAATTGGCAGATATTCTTGATCGGCTGTGTATTCTGGAAAGGCCATGTATAAGAGGAAGTATTCAGCAGCTAAATCCAAGGTTGAGAAGAAAAAGGAGAAGACTCTTCCTACTGTCAGAAAACTAGTTGGTGGTGACAAGAATGGTAGTACCCAAGTAGTTAAGTGTTGTAAAATGCCTAGGTATTATCCTACAGAAGATGTGCCTTGAAAGCTGTTGAGCCATGGCAAAAAAATCTTTCAGGAAGCTAGTGAGAAAACTGCGAGGTAGCATCACTCCTGGAACCATTTTAATCATCCTCACTGGGTACCACACAGGCAAGAGGGTAGTTTTCGTTAAGCAAATGAGCAGTGGTTTGCCACTTGTGACTTGACCTCTGGCCCTCCATCGAGTTCCTCTGCATAGAACACACCTGACATCTGTCATCGCCACCTCCACCAAAACTGATATCAGCAGTATGAAAACCCAAAACATCTCACTGATGTTTACTTCTAGTTTACTTCTAGAAGAAGAAGCTGTGTAAACTCAGACACCAGGAAGGTGAGATCTTCAACACAGAGAAGGAGAAATATGAGATTACACAGCAGTGCAAGGTTGATCAGAAAGCTGTGGACTTGTAAAGTCTGCCAAAAATCAAAGCTGTTCCTCAGCTTCAGGGCTATCTCCACTCTGTGTTTTCTCCCAGGAATGGAGTTTGTCCTTACACACTGCTGTTCTAAATTTCTCAAAAAGAACTTAATAATTTATCCATTAAAAAATACACAAATTACCCTTTATTTACTTCCATTAAGGTTCTAGCTTAGTAGTTTTCAACTCTGCCCATTCAACACTACACCATCCCCATCAAATCATCAGTTTTTATTGTCTTTTTTTCCACTTTTCAGTATCTGAAGTTAACTTCATTTATTTTTGTACTCATTATATAACACACAAACTCTAGAACATTATAAGCTCCTTTTATTTCTCTCTTCTCATAAACAAATACTCCAGTTTATTCCTTGTCTAGCAAATGATACCAGTACTGATGCTTTTGAAATCCAAAAGATACAGTGTGTGTGTGCAATTGTGCATTTGTGTGCATGCAATATAAGCTGGGGGAGAGAGACAGGAAGGCAGAAAAGTAATGTCAATTGACAAAAGAAGGCAAAATGCTATGGACCATGAAGAAATCAAGAAAACTTAAAGACAATTTTGAGGGGTGTCTGGGTGGCTCAGTCGGTTAAGTGTCGACTTCAGCTTAGATCATGGTCTTGCGATTCATGAGTATGAGTCCTGTGTTAGACTCTGTACTGATAGCTCGGAGCCTGGAGCCTGCTTTGGATTCTGTGTCTCCTCTCTCTCTGTCCCTCCCCACCCTTTCTTTCTTTCTTTCTTTCTTTCTTTCTTTCTTTCTTTCTTTCTTTCTCTCTCTCTCAAAAATAAACATTAAAAAAAAAGACAATTTTGAAATTTTCTGAAATTTGGTGAGACGCCCAAGTTTGGTACAGAAGATAAAGTTTGAGAATACCTAATCTTTTTAAGATTTAGGTAAAGCTAATCATTAGGATGTTAATATTTTAGATGTTTTAAAGTCCTATTAAAATACTTCTTTTATAAAGAAGTAATTGAACGCTACAAGAAATTTACTGTAATGTTTCATTCTAAGAAATTCATTAATTATAAACAGTAGACTTACTGTAGCTGATGTTCTGCCACAATTTACGGTTTTGAGTAGTTACAGAGTTAGGCTTAACTTTACTATGGAATCTAAACACTCTGCTTAAATAGACCTATATTTTATACTGGGCTGAAGTTATATCACCTATAAGTGATTAGAGTGAAACAAAATGAAAGATCAAGGCGGGGGGACTGTTTTGAATAAAACGTGTTCAAAATATAAGAACAGAATCATTGCTTCTTCCCTACTTTCCTTCACGTTTCTCGGTGTAACATCTAAAATGCATTAAAAAAATATATGGGGTTTATAATAGAAATGTTAGATGACTGCAAATTGAATCACTAAGACGAAAAATGCTCGGACACAGTGGACCTCAATGGGGGTGGTGAGAAGTGAGGATTTTGCACCGCCCCCCCCCCCCCCCCCCCCCCCCCCCCCCGGTAATTTTTGGCAATGAATGTCTAGAGACTCTTTATACCATTAGGGTTCTACCACTGACATTTAATGAGTAGAGGTCAGGGATGCTGCTAGACATCCTTCAAGGCACAGGACAGCCCCCCACAACAAAGACTTACCCGAATGTCAGTAGTGCTGCCAAATCCTGCTCTAAGAAAATGCCAATGCGGTCTCTCACAACTGACTATCGGAATTATGGGCTAAGCTTTTAAGCTGTGTATGAGCCACCTACATATCCAGCATATGCAGCTTTGGTCTTCTTTGAAATGATAATTTGTCTGGGAATGTTTTCTGTTTACTTCCATACATTTAACATGATTTCTTATAACTAAAAATGTATCCAGAGCATGTTAAAAAATATTTTCTACACATTTTACTTGCTTACATAGTTTTGAATATGAAGAGATTTGCTTTAAAAGTTTAGAAAAACATCAATGCATTCACACTTCCAATTATATATATATAAGTTTATCAATAAATTATTAGATATTATGGTATATTTAATATCTTAAACTTTTTTTTTTACTTTCTTTTAAATTTTGAGAGAGAGAGAGACAGCAGGGGAGAGGGGGAGACGAAGAGAGAGAGTCGTAAGCAGACTCCACACCCAGTGCGGAGCCAACATAGGGCTCAATCCCACAACTGTGAGATCATGACCTGAGTCGAGATCAAGAGTCGGACACTTAACCTACTGAGCCATCCTGGCCCCCCTTAATTTTTTAAACTTAAATTGTTTTGATGCTTTTCAGTGCTTAGACTCTCATGTGAAAATTCATTTCATTTTTAAAATGAAACCATACACAAATCTCTTTTCATTGTGCTTACTGTCAAAACTTTAATTTGAGCATCGATACTTGATTATGTGGGAGAAAAATAATAGGAATTTGTACTGGGTCAAAAACCTAATTTTGGTTTATCCTTTCCAACTAGTCTGATCTGACAGATACAACTTTCTCATTCCTCTTGCTTAAAATTAAAATCAACCTCCCACCCACAAAACATGTACTCATCTATTTGCTTCCTTTCACCAGTGTATCCTTTTAAATACCTTACTGTTTTGCTCTATACCTTCTTCCATCTAAGTCCTCCAGCTTGGGTTTCTTGTTCCTTTTCATCTTCCAACCCATTTTATCTGATATATTTGTTCTTAATGAGCTTAAATAGTTTTAGGAGAAAATCAGTGGGACACTATTATTGCCTTTATTAACTAATACAAGGAATAATTTAAGACTGATTTTACATGGTGATACTTATCTACATTAGTCTTTGTTTCTTTTGTTTTTACTTTCATTTCTCAGTATAGTGGCGGTTAACACTTGAGGTTTTGACGTTAGCTGAATCTGTGTTCAAGTTCCACCTCCACTAATTGCTTTGACTCTGGCAAAATGACTTCTCTTTTTTGACACCTCTCTTTCTAGATCTTTACATTCGTAATAATTATAGTATCTACCATAAGTGTTTTTATGAAGAGTAAATGAGATAATGTTGTGATGTTCTTAGCATAATAACTACCACATAACAAGTGCTTAGTAACTATTAGCTATTATTAATATTCCTTTCTGTAATATAATAAGGAACATATCAAGGAACATTTACTACGGTTATTATTAAAGACAAACCTGGGAAGAGAAAGCTATCAACAAGGATAAGTAACATTCTTTCTGGATTTTTGCTACTTAGTTTTTGGCAAAGGGTAATATATTTTTAGTTTATTTTTTTATTTTTATTTTTTAATATATTTTTAGTTTAAGTAAAAACTTAGCTCTTCATCTGTGAAAATAACGCTTTGGTTTGTGTGCTTGACATTAGTGCAAGACATAAAATTGAGACATGGAACAAAGATATACTAAATAAGACTAACTGGAAGGAAAACCTGTCTGATTTATTAAAAACACTTTTTAAAATCTTTATTTATTTTTGAGAGAGAGAGACACAGAGCATTAGTGGGGGCAATGGCAGAGAGAGAGGGAGACACAGAATCTGAAGCAGGTTCTGTGCTGACAGCTCAGAGCCTGACGTGGGGCTCGAACTTACAGACCGTGAGATCATGACCTGAGCCGAAGTCAGACGCTCAACCCACTGAGCCACCCAGGTGCCCCAAAAACATTAAAAAAAAACACTCAGAAATAAAGGGCACCTGGGTGGCTCAGTTAGTTAAGCGTTGGACTCTTCATTTTGACTCAGGTCATGATCTCATGGTTCGTGAATTTGAGCCCCATGGTTGGCAGTGCTGACAGTGCAGAGCCTGCTTGGGATTCTCTCATTCTCTCTCTCTCTCTCTCTCTCTCTCTCTCTCTCTCCCTCTGCCCCTCCCCCCGCTCAAGAATGAATTACAAATAAATAAATAAATACCCAGAAATAAAATGACTAGGACAAAAATTATCTATTGTCATTCATTTATGTAAGACTAGAAGGACCTTTGTTTGGTGACTAAATAAAATATTGACAAGAGTCATTATCAATTGTGTTATTACTAGTAGAACATATACAAAGATCAGAATAAAAAATATACATAAAACTCAATATTATTAATTATAATATTAATATAAAAGTATACTAACATATATAACATTTATAACATATAATAAAACTATATATAAAAACTAAATGAACTAAAACTTCTGTTTGCATTTACTATGTAAAAACATTGTGCTCAGTATTTTATGTATATTACCTCCTTTGATCTTAAATCATGAGTTAGAAGTGCTTTTGAACAGTTATTTTATAGAGGAGGGGTTTGATTATTAACAGTCTAATGGCTTTAAATAATAAAGTAACTGGGGAGTAAATGAACAACTGGTAGAATAAATAACAATACTTTTTAGCTTTGATACAATATAATCATATCTGTACCACCTTTTCAAGAAATCCATTTCATTCCTTTAAACAGCTATTTTATTCTTTATTTCCATTTATAATCAATTCAAAATACCAGAGTGATCCAAGTTCAACTTAATATTTTACTCAATAACGCATTTGAATTGAGAGTTTATTTTTTTTCTCAGTGTTAGAATATTTATTAGTACTAGCCAACCAGCTTACCACTTTATGTTTGACATCAAACTCTCAATTATTAGCTTGGGCGGCCTATGATGTTATACTTTCCAGGATTCTCCCATTCAAAGGCTTTTAGAATTTAAGATTTTTAATT
Source organism: Panthera uncia (assembly GCF_023721935.1). NCBI lineage: Eukaryota > Metazoa > Chordata > Mammalia > Carnivora > Felidae > Panthera > Panthera uncia. Next base: position 102,673,311 of record NC_064809.1, on the reverse strand, counting down.
TTAACTAATTATACAATCTTTAAATAAATGCAGTTTTTTGTCTCATTACTCTTACCTTACTTATAATTCCCTGTTCTGTTATCTTGTTTTTAACTCTGTTTTTGATTTGAGAATTAATACATATTACCTGAATAAACCTAAAGGGGGAATCTCTCAACAGATGTACAACAGCAAAGCACCCACATTGACTGGAAAGGTGAACTGGAATAAAGGAAATGGTGGTATGGTTTCAATGTAATGTAGATGTTTTTCACAAATGGGAGGAAAGTAGAAGGCAAATTATTTTGTATCATCTCAATTCATTATTCCATAGAAGTTCTTCTGTTTTGTGTGTTTTTTTTTTTTTTCAACGTTTTTTATTTTTTATTTATTTTTGGGACAGAGAGAGACAGAGCATGAACGGGGGAGAGGCAGAGAGAGAGGGAGACACAGAATCGGAAACAGGCTCCAGGCTCCGAGCCATCAGCCCAGAGCCTGATGCGGGGCTGGAACTCACGGACCGCAAGATCGTGACCTGGCTGAAGTCGGACGCTTAACCGACTGCGCCACCCAGGCGCCCCTGTTTGTTTGTTTGTTTGTTTGTTTTTAATAAAAACAGCAATCATATACTGACCTTGGACTCATCTAACCCAAGCTTCTTTAGAGACTTTCTGGCATAGTCCAGAAAGGAAGAGGATTTGGAATAAATTTTACCAACATGCCGATCACTGCAAAACAAAAGTAAATCACTTTTTAGTTTTTCCAGTTTAAATTATAGATGACTGCAAATTAAATCATGAAATATTTTTAAATACCTTCTGTGTGTACATGGCACAAGCTTCAGATTTGATAAAAGTGTGTTAATATTTTTATAAACATTTTTAGGTTCCATATTATAAAGTGTTTAAGATCTGCTTCTGAGAATTCCTTCAACACACAGTAGTGGGAAACAGTATTAGGAAGACAATATATGAGAAATAACTTATCAACAGTATTAAAAAGCTTAATTTTTAAAGGAAACTATAGGTCTTTCAAAAGTTTCCATTATGCTATAAAACACACTTAATTTTATTGGCAACATTACAGTTCATATTTCATTGCAACACCTGCTAATGGTGGCGATAATTCAACAGCTATGCAAAGAGAACTCCTTCAATGCCAGCCATTAAAACACCATATGCTGAGTTGGGTCTGACTTGATCTCATTTATGCCCTGCAGATTTTCACTACAGTTTAAACAAAATATCATGAGATGGTTTTGAATTTAAATAATGAAATGTGAGACTATCACATCACATAATTTGGGTTGCAACTGAGGTAAAATATAAAAATCTAGGGAATAAAAAATTCACCACTTCCAAGTTGTCAAAATCAATGAATAAAAGCTCATTTACTCTTGGTAATATAAATATTAATCCCTCTGATTAATCAGACATGAAGTTCTTTTGAACTTTGAATTCTTCCTTTGAAATATATCTCAAATATATTCTTGCAGCTCCATTTCTAGATGGCCACCTCAATTCCACTTATTAGTACTTCATGTCCTTTAAGATTGAAGTCTGTCTCCTTCCTTGCTGCCTATATTTTCACGATAGTTTCTTAGAGGAACATTTTTATGTATTACTTCCCCACCCCCCAAAATTTCAATATACCTGCCATTTCTTGGGGTAAATTTGAAACTCCTTAATTAAGCAATCAGGGTTTACTATTTTCTGGCTACACCCACATTTTCCCATTATAATCCAGAATTCAGTTTTCTCTACTCATTGTTTCAGACTATTCTCCATATTTATGTCTTGGTGCATTTGCTCATTCACTCACTTCCTAATGGATTATAAGGTTTTCCACTCTCATCTTCTGCTTAGTTAAGCTACAGCCATCTTATATGACTAAGCTCAAATTATGTATTCTTTTTGGTAACATCACTAATATCATGTTTTCTAGTTTTGACTTTCCACAGACCGTATCCTTTTTCCACTCGTGTTATTTCATCACTGCTTTGAAATAATAGTTGTTTGAATAGGTATAGGTTCCAGAAAACAAAACTTGTATGTTTTATGAGTTTTTGTGTAATTATCAGATCCAAAACATAGTTATGTATCTTACGTATAACAGATGTAATAGATATGTACATCTTACATATTACAGGTGGTGAAAATAAAAGCAGGAAGAGCAATTAGGAAGTTATTACAATAATCTAGAGGAGAAGTTTAGACCAGAGTAGTGACCCTGAGGATGGTGAAAAGTGGTAGAATTTTAGACATATTTTGATGGTAGAGACTACACAGTTGTTGAAGGACTGTATCTACTCCGTGTGAGAGTGATGTTGAATATCTTTGCATGTGTCTATTGGCCATCTGGATGTCTTCTTTGGGAAAGTGTCTATTCATGTCTGCCCATTTCTTAACCGGGTTATTTGATTTTTGGGTGTTGAGCTTGATAAGTTCTTTATAGATTTTGGATATTAACCCTTTATCAGATATGTCATTTGCAAATATCTTCTCCCATTATGTAGGTTGCCTTTTAGTTTTGCTGATTGCTTCCTTTGCTGTGCAGAAGCTTTTTATTTTGATGAGGTCCCAACAGTTCATGTTTGCTTTTGTTTCCCTTGCCTTCAGCGACATGTCTAGTAAGAAACTGCTACGGGTGAGGTCAAAGAGGTTGCTGCCTGTATACTCCTCTAGGATTTTGGTAGTTTCCTGTCTCACATTTAGGTCTTTCATCCATGTTGAATTTATTTTTGTGTAAGGTGTAAGAAAGTGGTCCAGTGTCATTTTTCTGTGTGTCACCATCCAGTTTTCCCAACACCTCTTGTTGAAGGGACTGTGTTTTTTCATTGGAATTCTTCATGCTTTGTGAAGATTAGCTGACCATATAGTTGTGGGTGACCATGTAATTTAGAAACATGGGGTCATTAGTGCCCCTGCCAGGGTGATTTGATGGACTGATGGAAGTAAAATCTGACTGGAATTCAAGAATAAAAGGGAAAGAAGTTTCAAAGGACTTTTTCAGTAAAGAACAGATAAAAGATAGTTGAATGGGAATATGGAGTCCCCAAAGGATTTTCAGAATCTGTGTTCTTAACCACATGTGCTCTTATGACACATCATTTCATTTAATAAAAATGAAAACTGGCCATCATGGAACTCACTAGGGGGTAGAGGAGCAGACACAAACAATTAATTGTACTGTCAGGTTCAATCAGAGCAGTAAGTCACAGATTAAGTCCTATGGCAGAAGAGAAGAGGGTGAGAAAGAGAAAAGTATCAGAGAGGTTGTCTAACCTGGGTTTTAAAGAATGCCTAGATTCCACCTGCCAGAGGTTGTGGAAGGAAGGGGTGGCAGAAATGAGGAGAATATTCCACGTAGATAGAGGAGCTCCAAGGAAGCATACAAGGCATAAAATTAATTGCATGGGAAATGATGAATAAGCCAGTGTACCAGGACATTCTGCATGGACAGCTTCTTGGAGTACAGAGGAGGGAAAATGGGGTGATGGATTAGGCTGCAAAGGATCTTAGTGACAGATCAGAAATGGCCTTGAATGCCATAATAAGGATATTTTAGTTTTTGAGTACAAAGAAAAGGAATTACCAAACATTTTGAAGTTAGAAAAGTGACATGACTGTTTCTGAAAGACAAATTATGGAACTTCAAGAACAAATTAAAAGGGGGCCCTCTGTCAGAATAAAGCATGGTCAGCATGCTAAAAAGGAATTAGTATTCTTTCTTTTAATAAAAGTGAATGCAGTAGATCTAATTAAAATTCTACTCAAGTGAATCCAACACCACCCACATGCTTTTCCAAAAATACAATTGTAAGAACATGGTTTACATGTAGCACTCCCCAAAGAAACAAAATTAGTGTAGGAAATTTTAGGAAAATGTGAAGTAGATGTATACCAAATAAGTGAAAACAAGCACATGCAGGACAGAAAGTGACAAAATCCAGTTTCTCTATCACTACAAAATACTTCTAAAATTAATTATTTTGTGCCTTTTTTATGCTAATACATACTGAAATACTTGAGATCCACATTTTGCTGAAAATGGAGACTGGTTAAGGGAACTCTGAAAATCTTCAAACTACTCTTAAATTTAAAAGATACAGACTTCCTAACTTCAATTTGGCCACACATAATGGATTAAGTAATTAGTTTTAATTTTGTGAGCCAGTTTTCATGATCTGGTTTATAACTTTTTTATTTGATTACAGCAAAACAAAAATAAAAATTAAACTAGGTAATACAACAATTATAGGTATCAAAAATTACAATATTTATTATATAGCTGATACCATATTGATCATGAAATAATAACTGAGTAAAGTGTATATATTTTCCTGCTCTCTTTCCAAGTGTTTGAAGAGATTTTTACATCATGAAACTCCTTTGGTATTTTATTCCTCTTAGAAAGTTTCCAGATAAGGACTTATTATAAAATGAAGAGTTTTCTATAAATTATTGAATTTGAAGACAAATGTTAAATGCTCAATCACAATTAAAATTAACAGAGTAAAAATGCTATATTTAAGTCCATGAAACAGTTCAGTTCTAACTTTAGGCTATGAACAATTAAACTTTTAAAATAATGTTTCAGATATTCTAAGAGTATATCACTTGAAAACTACTTTAGCTAACAAGGAAAACAAATTAAGCAAAATTAGAAAGATGTAATCAGGTAATCTTATTTTCTGCCTTTAGTGTTCACACTTTTAAAAAAAACTTGAGGTATAATTGATATATAACATTATATTAGCTTCAGGTATACAACATAATAATGTGATTTTTGTATACACTGTGAAATGATCACATGCCCAGTTAACATGCACCATACATAGTTACAAAAACAGTTTGTTTGTTTTTTTTTCCTGGTGATGAGAACTTTTAAGATTTACTCTCTTAGCAACTTTCAAGTATGCAATACAATATTATTAACTATAGCCACCATGCTGTATATAGTCAAATGCCCCCCCATAGGAAACTAAAATACTGAATCTTGCTTGTATTTACCATTCTTACATTTTTCTTGTTTGCCATATATTTATACTCCTAAACAGTTATACGGTTGTGCTTGTTCAAATTGTATAAATGGAACCATCTTCAAGTTTTTCCTGTGACTTTTATATGAACAAAATTTGTCTACACTGATGCATGCAGTTGTTATTCATGTATTTTTACTTTGGCATAGTATTATTCTACTACAATTTATCCATTTTTTTTTTAATGAACTAAAGTTCCTAGATTTTGGCTCTTATAAACATTGCTGCTATGGATTATTCTTGTATAAGTCTCTGGGAATACATGTGGAAGAGCTTCTAGGATATACACATAGGCATGGAACTGCTGAGACAAAGTATTCTCAAGTTTTGTAGGTAAAACTAACTAGGCAACTAGGCATTTTCAACCTTATTAGGCAACGCTAACTTGTTTTCCAAAGGAATAAACTAATTTTTTTTTCTCTTACCAGCAATGGATGGTTCTAGTTGCTCTGCATTTTTGTGATCATTTGTTATTAGCAATCTTCTAAATTTCTGCCTATTTAATGGTTCGAATTGGAAAAACCTCAATCCTCCTTCTGTGTTTCTTCTTTCCTCTCACACTTCTGACGACTAGCATACTCACAACACTTCTGACACCAGACGTGTGGTGTTTCCCCACACCCAGCAATTCTGTGACACCAGCTGGGTATTCTACAAATCAGCTCAACTCTGGTACCGTCTACCTAGAGACAGCACTGATCCCACAAGGTAAGGGGATTGCCTTCCCACCTCAGATGCCAACTGCAAGGACTAGTTCCCCAGGTTACACACAGTCTGTCCAACCTGACAAAAAACTGACCTTCCCCTCCCCTTTACATTTAGTTATTTGGTAGAACAGTTCACAGAACTCAAGGAAACACATTTCCCAGTTTATTAAAGGATAAGATAAAGAATACAGATGGACAGCCAGATGAAGAGGTGCATAGGACAAGATCTGGGAGGGTTCCAAGCATAAGAACTTCTGTTCCGGTGGAGATGGAGTGTGTCGCTTTCCTGGTAGGTGGGCATTGTGTTTACCAACCTAAAAGCTCTCCACGTGCCATACTACTGGGATTCTTGTGGAGGTTTCATCACATAGGCATGGTCAATTATTAATTCAATTTCCAGCCCCCTTTTCCTTTCTGAAGAAGGGGCGGAGGCCTCAAACTTCTAATCATGGTTTGTTCTTTCTGGTGACCAGCCCCAAGCCAGGAGCCATCCAGGAGCTTACCCAGAATTACTTCATTAGATCAAAAGATGCTCTAAGAGCCCGTATCATTTAAGAATTTATAAGGGTTTGAGGAGTTCTGTGCCAGGAACAGGGATGAAGACCAAATGTATATTTCTTGCTACAAATCACAATATCACATGGTTATAAAGATAATATCCTATTGTGGTTTCATTTTACATGATCTTGGTTACTAATTAATATTGAGCACCTTACCCAATGTTCATTAGCCAGCTGAGTGTCATGTTTGTGAACTGAGTAATCAAGTCTTTTCACTATTTTTCTTTATCATAGGTTAATTTTTCCACAAATTTGTAGGAATTCTTTACGTATTTTCGCTACTAGTCTTTTTTCAGTTATAGGGCTTCCAATTAGTTTCTAACAGTGGACACTTCCACTCTTCTGAAAACAGTTCTTAATATTAACGTAATTGAATTTTCAATCTTTTATTGTAAGATTTCCAGGTTCATATTTAGTTTGAGACACGCCCTCCCTCAATGTCAGAAAGATATTCTTCAATACTATTTTCTGAAAGTATTATAGTACTGACTTTCATAGTTAAGGTTTTAATCCACTCTGAATTGATTTTTGTGTTTGTTGTAAAGCAGGGGTTCAGATTTTTATTTTTTTGTGTGTAGTAGTCAGAAGAATGGTTCACCAAAGATGTCCATATTCTAATTCCCAAAACCTATACATACATTATGTTACATGGAAAAAAGAAATTAAGGTTGCAGATATAATTAAATGTTCTAATCTGCTGACTTTAAAATAAGGAGAGAATCCTGGATTATCCAGAGGGCTCAAGGTAATTTCAAGGATCCTTTAAAGAGGAAGAGGAAGGCAGAAAGGAAGTCAAAATTACAGAAAGATTTAAAGATGCTATGCTGCTGGCTTTGAAGACTGAGGAAGGAGTCATGAGCCAAAGGATGCAGGTTCCCTCCAGAAGCTGTCAAAGATAAAGAAATGGATTATCACTTGGAGTCCCCAGAAAAAACGCAGCCCTGAAAATACCTGACTGTAGCCCAGTGAAACCCATTTTGGACCTCTGACCTCCAGGGGACCAGATAATAAATTTATGTGGTGTTAAGCCATGAAGTTTGTAGGGATATGTTACAGCATCAAAGGAAACTAATACTTACAACTGTGTAAGTAACTACTGTCCTAGCACTATCTAATGACTACCCCCTCTTCTCTCTGATGATCAAAACAATATAACAAAGTATGACTGCTGGATCATATGGTAAGAGTATGTTTAGTTTTGTTAGAAACTACCAAACTGTCTTCCAAATTGGCTGTCTCATTTTGCATTCCCACCAGCAATGAAATGCAAGTTCTTATTGCTCCACATCCTTGCTAACATTTGGTGTTGTCAATGTTCTAGATTTTGATTTTCTAACAGGTGTGTAGTGATAGCTTGCTGTTTAATTGCATTTCTCTGATGACATATGATGTAGAGGATTTTTTCACGTTATTTGCCATTTCTATTACTTTTTATTTCCTCCTGTATCTTCAAACTTAATCTGGGATCATTTTGCTTCTGGCTTAATTCTTCAGTGCTATCTGCTGGTAGCATATTTGCTCCATTTTTTTTTTTTTTGTCTGAAAAAGTCTTTATTTCACCTTCATTTTTGAATACTGTACATTGTAGCCTATTTTCTTTCAGTACTTTGAAGATATCATTAACCTCTAGCTTCTATTTATGCTAAGAATTTACCTGTCAGTTTCATTTTGGCTCCTTTGGAGATATCTCCAAAGATATTTCTTACCTCCCTCCTCTTTCCCACCTCTGGCTGCTTATGTTTTCTTTGCCTTTGTTTTCATCAATTTTACTATGGTGTACCTAGAATTTATTTTCTTTTTTGCTTCTCCATGGAGTTTGTGTATATCTTAAGTTTCTTGGACTTATGTCTTTTTTCCAATATTGGAAAATTCTTAATATTGCTACTCCCCTATTTTCTCTCTCCTTTTTTCTCAAACTGCAACTAATATGTTTGTGAAACCTACTCACTGTATTCTCTATGGCTCTTAGTCCATCTTTTGTATTCTCCATCTTTGTTTCCTTGTGCTTCACTGTGGATATTTTCTTCTGATCTGTCTTCCAGTTCACTAATTATTTCCTCAGCTGTATCTACAATGCTATTAATACCATCCACTGATTTCTTAATTTCAGTTATTTTATTTTTTCAGTTACAGAATTTTCACTTAGGTTATTTTTTGTATGCTTTGGTGCTCTGACAAAATATTTTTATTTATATGTACATATTAAGTATAGATTATTTTTATTTTAAGATAATTGTAGGTTCACATGCAGTTGTCGGAAAGAATTCAGAAAGATTGTTATTCCCTTTGTCTAGTTTCCTGAAATGTCTCATAATGGGATCTTGCAAAATGATAGTACAGTATCACAACCAAGATACTGACATTGATGCAATGAAGTTACATAAGGATCACTCATGTTGCTGTTTTATAGCTACACCCAATTCCCTGCCATCTCATTCTTTCTCCCCCAGAAACTACTAATCTGTTCCCAATTTCTATGATTTTATCACTTTAAGAATGTTATATAAATGGAATCACACAGTATATAACCTTTTGAGACTGGTTTTTTTCTATTCAGTATAATTTTCTGTAGTTTTCATCCAGGTTGTTATATCAATAGCTCATTCCTTTTTATTGCTGGGTAGTATTCCATGACATGGATTAGCAGTTTGTTTACCTGTTGAAGGACATCTGGGTTGTTTTCATTTTGGGATGTTATGAATAAAGCTGCCATAAACATTCATTTACAAGTTTTGTGTGAAGATAAACTAGCCTCTGTTGATACTTTGTTAGTGCTAGAACTTCCAGCTTCCCACATCTTCTCCACCGATACTGTGGTAGGGGTGGCCTTGTAACTGCTGGGCAATGGTGAAAATCCTGACTCTACTAGGCCTTCTCTGATGCCATACTGGTGGGGAGAGAGTGTAAAACCATTTTACTGCTAGGTGGGCAGGAAGTCCAAATTCCCACATGGTCTCTGACACTGTGGCTGTAGTGGTGGGGTGCTTGTTACCTCCTGGTGGGAAGGAAATCCTAGTTTCCTACTTGGCCTCTCTGACACCATTCCACAAGGAGTGTTCAGGAACCTTATTACAGCTTGGCAAGGATGAAAGTCTGGGCTCTCCAATGGGTCTTTGCTGAGAGTGGGATCACAATTTTTTATGTGGTTTCTGGCTGTAGTATGGGAGGTTTGTCTGAAGGTTTTCCTATGCCTTCCTCTTTCCTGGTCCAGGTATGTATTTTTTTTTGTATGTGCCTACTGGCATTTCTGGATTGCAGTTTACTTCAGCTCCAATACAAGGTTTTTAAGGCAAAAAGATAACCCAGAGAACTTCCACCATGTTGCTCCTTGGGTCCTGAGATCTTGAGCTAGTTTGTCTTCTTCTTTCTAAGATTCTTTCTGAGTCTTCTTATAGTTTATAGATAGTTCTAGATTTTTAATTGTAATTACCAAGAAAAATATAAAAAAAGTACAACCGCTCCATTTTCCCAAAGTAGAAGCTTCTCAAGTTGTTATTTTAAGCTTTTCTCTAAATTCCAATGAGTCCATTTCTGTTGCATGCGGTTGATTTACCTTGGTTTTTGGTCATGTTGTCCTATTTCATCATATGGCTGGTTATTTGGGGTTGCTTGCCAGATACTATATACAGCAAACTTTAGTGATAGTTTGAGCCTGCATATATATTATTTTTGTCCAGAGAGGATTTGCCAATAGTAGGCAGCTAGAAAAATACTCTGAAATACTTTAATCACAGTTTCAGATAATTCTAAGTGGGGCTTTAGGCCATTTTAGGACTGTTTCATTTATGGTTTACCCTCTCTCATAGAGTGGATCTAACTCAAGGTAAGAGTGGTGTGCCTGGCCTATGGAGTCCTCCTCCTAGGGCAGGCCATGAACTTTAACTCTTGTCTCACTAGAACTGTTACTTTATTGAAAGCTGTGCTCACCCTCTCTGTCTACTTTGTTAACTGTCAGACAGCTGCCTATTCTATACAGATGCTTCTGGTGAAATGCATCCCCTAGAAGACACAGGGCTTATGTCTCTTGATTCCCATCTTCTCTTAGGTATTTGCCCTGTAGTAGTTCTTGCTCTTGTTCTTCTTCTCCTTCTTTGTTTTTATTTTTATTTTTATTTTTTGCATCAACAAGAATACTTTAACCTTTAAATTTGACATCAACAAAAGATGCCTGTGTCTTTTCCAAGTCTCTTAGGATAGGATTCACTTCAAGTATGAATAAAATAATTTCATGAGACATAGTGACATTCAAGTCCCCACATAAACACATAACTTATCTTTTTTTTTCTAGTTTTACTGCAAATAATTGGCATACAGGTTTAAGGTGTATAGCATGATGGCTTGATTTACATATATTATGATATAATTATCACAATAGGTTTAGCTAACATGACCACATTTTTTCATATAGATACATTTAAAAAAAGGAAAAAAATCCCCTTAAGATGAGAACTCTTAGGATTTACTCTCAACAACTTCTATATATTGCATAGCAGTGTTATAGTCATTGTGTTGTACATTACATCCTTAGAGTACCTATTTATCTTATAGCTAAAACTTTGTACCTTTTCTCACTTTCCTCCAATTCCCCATCTCCCTACCCTCTGCCCCTGGTGATCACAGGTCTCATCTCTTTCTATGAGTTTGGTGTTTCTTATTTTGGTGTTGTTTTTGAGATTTCACATATAAGTGAGATCATACAGTATTTGTCATTCTCTATCTGACTTATTTCACTTAGCATAATGCCTTCAAGGTCCGCCTATGTTGTTGCAAATGATAGGATTTCCTCATTTTTTAATGGCTGAATAACGTTCCATTATCCCTTCATCCAATGAAGGACATGTTTCTATATCTTGGCTAATGCTACGAACGATGGGGCTACAGATATCTTTTTGATTTAATATATTCATTTCCTTCAGATATATTACCAAAAGTGAAATTACTGGATCATCTGGTAGTTCTAGTTTTGATTTTTTGAGGATCCTTTACTCAGTTTTCCACAGTAGCTGTACCAATTTATAATTCCACCAACAATGCACAAGGGTTCCCTTTTCTCCATATCCATGACAAATGTTATCTCTTAGTCTTTTTGATGATGGCCATTCTAACAGGTGTGAAGTAATCTCAATGTGGTTTTAATTTGCATTTCCCTAATGACTAGTGACGTGTATTCATACATGTACTTGTTGGTTGGCCTTTTGTCTATTCAGGCCCTTTGACCATTTTTAAATTTTTTTGTTGTTATCAAGTTGTAGGAGTTCTTTATATATTTTGGACAGTGACCTCTTATCAGATACATGGTTTGCAAATATATTTTCCCATTCTGTAAGTTGTCTGTTTTTTTTCTTCTGTGTAGATGATTTCTTTTGCTGTATGGAAGCTTTTAAGTTTGATGTAATCCCATTTGCATATTTTTATTTTGTTGTTTGTACTTTAGGTGTCATATCCAAAAAGTCATTACCAAGACCCATATCAAGGAGCTTTATTCTTATGTTTTATTCCAGGACTTTCATGGCTTCAGATTTTACATGAAAATCTTTAACCCATCTTGAGTTAATTTTTGTGAGTGATATAAGATATGGATCCAGTTTCCTTCTTTTACATGTGAATATCCAATTATCCCAGCGCCATTTATTAAAGAGACTATCTTTTCTCCATTGGGTATTCTTGGCTCCTTTGCCAAATATTGGTCAACTGTATACACTTCAGTTTATTTCTGGGCTTTCAATTCTGTTACATTGGTCTCTGTGTTTATGCCAGTACCATCCCGTTTTGGTGACTACAGCTTGATATCAGGAAGTGTGATCCCTCCTGCTTTGTTCTTCACAGGAATTCTTTGGCTACTCTGACTCTTTTGTGGTCCATATAAATCTTAGGAGTGTTTTTGCTACTTTAAAAAAAAAAAAGCTACTGTGATCTTGATAGGGATTGCACTGAATCTAGACGGCTTTTGGTAGTATTTACATTTTAACACTATTAATTCTTCTAATCTATGAACATAGGGTATCTTTCCATTTATTTGTACCTTCCTTGACTAGAATTAGTGGGAAGTTGACTTTGGTTTTTGGATAGACTGAATTTGATATATCTGTAAGGTACTTAAGTGAAAGAGGTTAAGAGTGGATACCTGATTCAAGATATTAGTTGTGAGGGGGGTGCCTGGGTGGCTCAGTTGGTTGAGTGTCCAAATTCAGCTCAGGTCATGATCTCACAGTTTGTGAGTTCAAGCCCTGCGTGGGGCTCTGTGCTGACAGCTCAGAGCCTGGAGCCTGCTTTGGATTCTGTCTCTCTCTCTCTCTCTCTGCCCCTCCCATGCTCATACTCTGTCTCTCAATAATAAATAAATGTTAAAAATTTTTTTAAAATAAAAAAAAGATATTAGTTGTGAAGGTAATTCCTAAGAGAAAGAGGATATATTAAGAGACAGGAGCTGAGTATAAAAATATTAGCGAATGAAGATATATGTAGGAGGTGAGTTAAGAGGAAAAACCCTTTAAGTAAATAGGTGACAGACAATGCCAAGTAGGGAGGAAAAAAAGCCTCAGAATGTAACTTAAGGGAAGATAAGGAGGAAGAGAGTCTGGAGAAAAAAACCCAGTTATCAACATTGTCAAATGTGGCTGAATGGCCAATCAGGCTTTGGAATGAAAGCGTTTATAATAAATACCATCTATCTTCTGAGTAGTAAAAGAAGCAGGAATGTGGAGGGCTGGACAGTGTAATTTTTAAGAGAGAAGAAAGATTCATTAAAAAATGGAGACAATTTTAAGTTGTCATTGGGAGAGCTAAAAAAATTTATAAAGAGATTTGAGGTCTCAAAAGAAGCAGGCAATCAATATCTGAGTGGACATAAACTTGCAAAATTTTGTGATTTTTTTCAACAAAATCAGTATCTTGTGATGAACTCAAGAGAGGGAGCTAGTTTTCAGGAAAGCATGAGAAATTAATTTGTAGACAATTTTAAAGATTGGTAAACATATGGAAAATAAAATGGAGACTGCAATAAGATTTGGGAGTTAGTTACACAGAAATGATAGTTTAAGCCAATGGTATAGTAGATATTTATATGTCATAATTTCTATCAGTAAAAAAAAATAGGTTATTTTATTTCTTACAGAGAAATAATAACTAATCTAAAAATAGTTTCTATCTCTGTTAAGTGTGGATTCATTTTTGAGAACTTTAAAACTGTCCTATTTTAATCTGAAGAATAATCCTATTACAACCAAATGGCTATCAGAATCCTAAAATTGTAATTAGCAAGAGGATATTCATGAAATTTGCCAGACTTGCAAATGTATGCTTGAGTACAGCAGTTACTGAACCAATATTATGGAAAAATTCTCCCATTCCTGCCTCTCTGTATAAGCAATGCATTATTTGGAAAAAACAACAGCAAACAAAACATGTGCAGGGCTATTATTTACCAGTAGTACATGGGCCACAATTATTTATGATCAATTTCTGTTCTCATTAGTTAAGTGTTTAGGCTGTACTGGTTGTGAAACATTTTAAATGTAACACTTGCTATATGATAACATTATATTCACTGAATTACTTATATATAACATTTCATTACTTCTAAAATTTTAAATTGTAACTGACACAGACTATTTTATCATTACACAATGCTTCAGGACAAAAAGGAAACATTAGAGCCCCCACTTTAATAATGATTAATCTAAGATACAGTTGCTGCATACTTCTTTGTTACTACTGACATTATGCTCAAATTCAAAGCTTCTTTTAAAAAAACAGTGATGTTGAATAAATTCACCTAGGCTAAAAATCACTTCACTTATAAGACAACAGAGTTATCCTTATTAAAATAAAATCCTCCTACCATTTGGTGATGCCATAACATTCTTTAATAATATCCTGAAGGACAGCTCGATAGAAGAGTGATTCAGTAGGCAGCTGAAAAAAATGTAGATAAATATAAGCACAAGAAACAAATAAAAAACATGTATCGAATCAATACTAGAGAGTCAGGAACATAAGTGAATGTTAGAAATCTGACTTTATTGCAAAACATAGAGGAAACTTTTATAATTTTTCCATTCTAAGTTAAATTGTTACCCTGAGGCTAATACTAAGGAAGCAATTCTGCATGAAAATAGAAGAAACTATAAAAGAAATGGTAGTGAATGGTGGAAGAAACAGCACAATCAAACAAAAATGAGCTAATGTCCCAAATGCAGTGCGTTCAGTTAAAAATGTAGAAATAAACTTTCATGACCAGCAAGATCAGCTCTGGAGCCGAAAAGAGAGCAGTAAGGTAGAATACATGCAAAAGAGAAGTGAACACGGATTTGTCCTAATGGTGGTGGAACAGAGATCGTATCACCTAGGATTCACACCCAGAAAGAGAAGATACTATTGTAAGTAAGGACATGCTAAAAGTATGTCTGAGGTCTAAAAGATCATAGCGTTGGCTACTGTAGAATTGAAAAGGGCATGTCTTTTTGTCCCTCAGGAAGGATATAGGATTAGGTATCCATGAAGGTTTTCCAAAGCAAAGAAGATATGGATGAAGAGAAGGGCCTCAGGGAAGCATGATAGTTTTGAGAAAGTATAAAAGAAAACACTTCACTGAAACAAGGGAAGGGGCACTTAAACTAAGAAACTACAAAAGTCACCCAAACTCTATCCACATCCCCACAGAACTCTTAATGACAGTGTAAATAAATCCAATACAAAATAATATCAGCAACAGTCCTGCTTCCATGCAAAGTTTCTAACGAAAAAAAAAAAAAGGGGGGAAAGAAAAATGAGCCAGAGTGGAGGGAGGCCAACAATATTGAATGGTCCTGAGAAGGCTAATAAGGTGAAAACCCCAAACTGTGCAATGACTGGTAGTTTTAAAGACAGAGTTCAGTACACTGTACAAATTCCCTGAGTCAAACTTCTTTCCCTTTTCCTTCAGAGCACAACATTGTTATTTTCGTCTGTTTTCAACTAGAATATGTTTGGATTCAGACGAGGTCTAGCATAAAATACAATTTTGCCCGTGTGCTCAGATAGAAAACTTACTCTACTGCTCCTCTCTCATCTGACCTCAAGTTCCTACACTGTGGGCCCCAGGCGCTGAGGCTACAAAAAAACACAAGTTGGGAGCTGAGGGTGAACCATTGTTTCTTGCATCTTCACCTAATGGCACTGACTTCTTAAATCACTGGAGAATGTCTGACTTGCAGGATTTTGACAGAGCACTTGGAAAGGGCACGTGTTATATCCTTCCAAGATGGTGGGGATAGTGGGGAGGGTGATTCTAGTCGGAAATGGTGTTAGGAATACCAAAATCCCCAGTTCAGCTCCTAAAATAATGCACTGAAAGCAGACATACTTGAATACTACGAAATTTGTAACCTTCAAAAGGTATACTTCTTAAATAAAATCTCTTTCTAAATGCAACGCCTTGACGTAAGACAAACTCTGATTTGTAAACTTTCTTTCTAGAAGACTGCTCCAAAACATATCATTCAAAATTTTCCATCTCTGCACATATTTTTCACTTGGCATTTTTTTCATCTTGAGTAATTCTTTTTGTAGTACCAAAAATCTCTATCATCCGTCCCTTCCTTCTCCCCATATCCCTTCAGTTTTCTCACAAAAATGCTGAAATCCTCTTTCATATATTGACACCTATTGTTCTATTGACATTTAAGGCATTTTTAGAAATATATTATTACATGAAGTAAAATATTAGTATTATAAATGGTTTATAAAGTTCTTAACTTTTTATTTACTTAGCTATACAATAAACAGGAACTTTAATTTTACATGAATTTTACATGAAACTTCCAAAAATAGTTGAGCTGGTATTTGAACTGAAGAAGCCTAGCTCTGATGTCCACATATAAAGCCATGATGCTATATGGCCTCTTGGACACTTGGGCAGGGATGGTGTCGTTAGTTTTTATTCAATACTTCAGTCAGGAAAAAAAATCTTAAAAATAAAGTTTCCATACCTATGCCTTTGAGAAAAATTATATAAACGGTATCAAGGTAATTTAGAAAAGAATGCATATTTATATTGTTATTAAAAACTGGTTAAAGATGACAAAAAAAACCCAAGAAATGCATTTAAACAAGAGATCATACAGAAATGCAATGCACAGAGAAATAAAAACAGGATAGAATAAATCATCATTCCTTAGTTATCCTGAATAAATAAGAGCCTTACAGCTGTTCGCTAAGAGAAAGGGAAGAGAGTTATGAAGTGCCTTCAAACGTGCATTCCTGGGATAACTGGGTCTATCCATCCTGGTAAATACAGATGGAGGCATGTGGGAAGGGAGTCAACATCTCCCCAGCACCCTGTGTCTGACAATTCCAAGAATAAACTGGATGTGGCTCAGAGTTTACTTTCTCTCCTTCACAAATGATAAATCAACCTAACACTTTAATGCATCTTAAATCGGAGGGAGCAAAAAGCACACGCTTAAAGTATATATCTTAGGCATGCATTTTACAGGTCTAGTGGAGACGGCACTAAGCTGGAAGTCAGTACTCTGCAATTAATTAAGGGAGGTAGAATGCACTATTAAACTTCTGCTGTGTATCATGTTCTCATGTAAGTTTGGGATAATACTCAACTTATAAGATTGACTATAAACATGAATAAGCACTTGGGAAACTGAAAAACACCACAAAAATGCACAGGGACATTATGATGAAGGCTCTTTTCTCTTCCAGATCCTAGGGAACCACTAGACTCATAAGCAGTACAACTGCAAACCAGCAGTTTGAGACGAAAGCCCACATACCTCAACAATATGCCCTAATGCCTTTAAAAAAATCAGCTTTTATCAATTTTTAGATAGGAACAACAAATATATTTAAGAAAAAAAGTTCTTAGCATTGAGCCTGGGCCAGAGTAAATACTCAGTATATATTTGCTGCTATTATCATTTTAAATTATAATTATTTAAAAAAATTCAAATTGACATATTAATGTTCCTTGAAAAGAAGCAAAAAGAGATTTCTAACATTTAGGTACAACAAGAAAAATCCTGTGAAAAGCTTAAAAAGAACAGCTAAAAAAACTTTTAGAAATTCCTAATATGTTTCATCAATCATAAAATAGAGAATAAGGCAATTTTATGGACATTTGGGGGATATATTTAACTTCTGTTTATATGTGCAAGTCCATTTGGCTATTTCAACTAATGACCAATCAAGTTAATAAGGAAAAAAAAACAAACAAAAAAAACAACAAAAAAACAATGCAGGTCTGTGTTTTGGACTGTAGTTAAAAAATAAATTGAATGCTATACTGTGTTTATCTTTGCTCCAACTAAGCCCATAAGAGCCTGATAGTCAGCAATAGCAGTCTTTGGAAATATTCATAGACTGTTTAGTGTATTATGAAGAAATGACACATTAGTACAAGAATATAATGTGGACATTTTCTTAAAAGTTCAATTTCCTTTTTCTGGAAGTTCACTTCTCTTTTAAAGAGAAACTTCTAGAAAATGTACAAATTTGAATAAGAAGAGGTGACAAGAAGACTCAGGTTTTAAGTTCATCAGCAGGTCAAGTAAGAAGAGTACTTTAAGAAAACTATCCTGTCCATCTGCTGTATTAGAGTAAACACTGGTACTTACCCCTTGGCCAACCGCAACCCGTTCCAATGCCTTTAGAGAAAAAATAAGGAGAAAAAAGTAAGACAAAGACTGCTGGTATATTTAGTCTTATCTTATAAGACTCATAAACACACTGTATAAAGGCTTATAAAAGTGACATTTAAAAAGATTAATTAAGTGATAATGTGTAAGTTTACACATTTACAAGTGTTAATATCATTGAGGAATGTTAACCAGTATAGTTGTATACTCTAGGGTTGATTTATAATAGATGTGTGTCATGTACACAAACACATACACACCCAATTGTATATACTCCTTGAATTTTAGAAAGAATAAGAAAACGAAAGAAATAAAAGAACATGGTCTTGGCTCACTTTTAGCTGTTTAGCAGAAACAATCAAATCCAAATCTATTATTATATGTGTGTATATAATAAACATGTTTATATACTACTTCTAAGTGTATTCTCTTCTAATTTTTTATAAACATATAGTTGCCTTTTATTGTACAAGGTTTTATTGAACAGGTTATAGGTGAAAATTTAGTTTAGAATAGTATGTATAGTTTTGGTTGGCCTGGTCTACAAATTCAAATCAAAGTCACATATGATCAAGTGCCCAAAAGAGAAAGAATACATATTTTTACAATTTTCTATATAGCTGGTTTTACATTTATATTTATTTAAGATCCAGATGATTTTACAAAGTATTTCCTCATATTTCCAGTAAATATGCATAACCAAACATATATAAAAGATACATCTGAAAGATTTATCATAGTTTCAGTATGGAATAAAGGCTTCTAAAACTTCCATTTTTAAGAGACAAACATTTCTACATTTATAAAGTTTTATAACTGAATTACATTAATATTTCAATATTTACCTTTATTTTTTAAATTTTAATTAGAAAATATTTCAAAATAGAGTAGTAAAATATAATAGATCTACATATACTTCCTATTCAATTTTAGAATACCCATGTTTGCTTCAGGTTGCTATTCTTCATAAATAATAACTCACATACTTTTAAAACTGAAAGATAATTTACAGATTATCCTGTGTAAGTACAATTTTTGCAGAGGCACAAGTTCACTGGCAAGGTAAAATAAGTTGCCATAGTTGTATAGCTAGTTAGCAAGTGAGCAGGAAGTAAAAATTTGTTCTTTGAACCTTAACTTCACCTGCCCTCATACCATTAAGATTTAGTGGGAAAATGAGTTCACTGTATAAGAAGTTGCTTCGCAGAAATTATTTGAAGAAAAAAATTATAATTCTCCAAAGACTTGGACGATACCTTCACCTAACATCTAGAGCCAGAGTTTTAGGAATACAGGAGCAAATTATTACATAATTTTCATATTAAATTAAATAGCAACAGGCCCAGAATAAGTTTATTATTGAAGAAAACATTGATTTTCTTTTACAGTACTGTCTGTGCTCATTTCAGATTAGATTTTTGTTTTACAGCTTTGGCTAACAGGCTGAACTGAATAAAGAAACATGGGTTTTTAATAATAAATTGTTTGGTGTTGATAAAAGTGTCTACTTTTAGATAAGAATAACTAGTTAAAAGTAGTCAATACCAAGACTACTTTTAGTATGTGTTGCTGATGACGGACTTTAGAAATACAAATGATAAATTTTGGTTACGTAATAAAAGATAACCAGGTAGGTGATAAGAAGTTTCTTGCAAACATTAGTATTTTTCTTGGCCAATAAATAAAGATAATGAAGAAAATATATACCAAGTGTTAATCGAAAATATTTTGCAGTTTTATCAAGCTTAAAGTATGCTGACATGATTGTGCTAATCTAATTAAAATTTATCTCTGGTTAGTACCCTTAACAATTTTTCAAAGCATCACCAGAAAGTTCTCCTTTCTCGATCTCTTTTTTTTTTTTTAACCCCTGTAACTTTGATTATTTGTGGAAAAGGTCAGTTATGGAGTAAAATACAATTAACAAAAAATACATCAAAAAAATGTTCCTTAGCATCCAAAAAAGAAGCCAAGGTAGTCAGGGACTGCAATGGAGCCAAGGAGAGGGGCATTCCATAGGAAGCTCACATTGGGCAGAGAAAGTTATTAAGTGCAGTGTGGTCTATACATTAAATATTCTAAAATTTATTTTTCAAAACCTCTTCTTTATGTTTCTTTGAATGTTTATTTTTATAGCAAACATTTTTGTTTTGTGGGTACCATATATTCTTTTATCTCTGTAAGGGATATTAATAGTTATTTTATATTATTTTATTTTGTATAGTCTCCATTTCCTCCAAGTTGCTTTTCTTCAGTTTTTCTGATCTCTGTTCTTTCATGTTAGATTTTCCTTATACATCTAGTGATCCTTGGCTGTCTGTTGATAATTAAAATGGGGGTATTGTAAATGTGATTAGAAGTACTGTGCTTATGAGTGAGGACTGTTACTTGTGGGCTTTATCATAAAGGTGACATGTGTCCTGCTTTATTGTAAAATCCCTGATGCCAGCATCATTAGGTCTTTTTTCTTAGGTTAGTCAGATTCCCTAATTTCTTGCCTGAAGGGTATAATCCTGGCTGCTGCATTGTGAGAACTAAGTCATTTCAAGAATTACTTGTCACTATAACATGACCCTGAATAAACATTACTAGCAGATATAGTGAAAGAACAAGATAATTTCCAAGAAAAGCATTTTAAGAGGACTTTAAAAATTATTATTTGAGCATAAATAGATTTCTATGATAATACTAGGATCTGTGACCTAGAACACTGGTGTGCTATTTTTTATATTGCTGTATAAACTGGCAGAGAAATAATGGTCATAGAATAATTAATTTATCTTGGGGTTGGACATCAAACACATTATTTAATCAACTATATTTGAAATTTCTAATGACAAAAAATAACTTAGATGTTTTAACGTGCACCTATTCTTTATAAACTAACATAACACCATGAACAGAGAATACCACAGGTTAAAGTGTTCTAGGTGGAAGGACACAAGCCAAATAAGGCACATTAAAGGCTTTATTTAATTAGATAGTTACTTCCAGGTACCTTATTAATATCTTTCCCATTCTATAAAAAATTAGGAGGGACGCCTGGGTGGCTCAGTTGGTTAAGCGTCTGACTTCAGCTCAGGTCATGGTCTCGCAGTTTGTGGGTTGGAGCCCCGCATTGGGCTCTGTGCTGACAGCTCAGAGCCTGGAGCCTGCTTTGGATTCTGTCTCCCTCTCTCTCTGCCCCTCCCCCACTAATACTCTGTCTCACTCTCTCTCAAGAATAAACATTAAAAAAAAAAATTAGTAGACCAAATGATCTACTATAAACACATACAAACATACCACAGAACTGTGAATAAAGCACTGAACTAATTCGGTGTTTAACACTTGGTAGCTGGTACATTTTATATGGTAATTAAAGTAATTATATATAAAAAATTATATGTAAAAAAGTATAACTATAAATTGTTACCACACTGCATGTAAAGTAGATAATGCTGGAAGGGCAAGTGATTTTTTAATCAAAATTTGCAATGCACAAAAGCATTAATAATGATGCTCTGCAAAACTTGGCATTTAATTCATGATATCAGCCAACAACAATAAATTCTGTAACATCTGGATAAAGTTCTTAGTCCAGAAAAAAATATAATCATACCAAACATGCTGACATTCTGGCATTACGACCACAGCACCATCTCTCTTCCTTTAAATAATGGCACATTGGAAATCCCCACTTGTCTTGGGTGCTTTCTGCAGATGGAGGAAAAATATGGATTATTTAAATACGATTCTTCCTCTTTCATTTAAAGTAAACAATCTATTGAGAAAGAAAAGCAGTTATTGAGAGAGTCAAACAGTAGTTAAACATGGAGGTAGTAATGTTTAACAGTTCATTCCAATCTGTTAATTGAAAGCATATTAATGTTATGAAAGTGGTATTTTCAACAACAGCTGTTTTGTGTTTAAGCTCTAGGTCTGATACTAACCAATTTGCCAAAATTATTTTTTCTAAGATTTAGCAAGAGCAATTTAAAATGGAAGTACTCTTTATGTTCAGTGTAACTATAGGAAATAAGTAATGAGATTCTTGCCATTTATTGCTGACCTGACTTTCTAAAAAAAAATGATTTATTAAATGAAATTTGGCAATTTATTATAGAACAATATTAATTCATCCCTAACAATGATGAAGCATCAATTATTTTTTCAGCCACTATATTCACTTTCCAGAAAAAGAACAGCTGTATAAGCTCTTCTTTCTTCCTTGTATTAACAGGCTGCAATATTTTCAATTGTGATTCAATTTGGCTCAATTGCATATATGGTTTAAGTAACAACAACAAAAATCAACATTCACGGTTTAATCACACATAT
Source organism: Panthera uncia (assembly GCF_023721935.1). Taxonomy (NCBI): domain Eukaryota; kingdom Metazoa; phylum Chordata; class Mammalia; order Carnivora; family Felidae; genus Panthera; species Panthera uncia. The sequence goes on along the minus strand of NC_064809.1, from coordinate 102,651,077 downwards.
CTTTTGCCCAACTCACTTACAGAGTTCTGTACATGATTTGCTGATGTCCAAACCCTTAATGCAAAACTATTAATTACATAGGGGTTTTGAAAAGGAAAACAAATGAGTTTCTTTTTTAAATTGAAGCCTGGAAAATAAGAGCTTAAATTTTATCAAGACTATGACAATTAAAAGAAAAATAAGAAAAATATAAATTTTCTATTAGGTTAAAAAGTAAAAATAGAATTAAAACTTTGAAAACATAAAAAACTCTTTAAAAGAAAATACTGTTGAAGTGGATTCAACTAAATACATTTCTCTGCTATAAAGGATCAGATGACTTTTGATTAAAATAGAGAAAGTTTAAATTTCATGAAGATCAGAAGCCTGTGAAAGTGGTTTCCTTCTGTTCATAAATTAAGATTTATGATAGGCCTTACTGATAATCAGATGGAAGATATGGACCTTCCTCTGGGAATATAAATAATAATAATGCTAGTGTTTATACAGCACTTAATATTGTGAGGCACTATTGCTTTAACTGCTTTAAATGTATTAACTAGTTTTAGTCCCTACAGCAATTCTATGAGGTAGGTACAGTACTATACGCATGGTTTAGCTAGGGAAACTAAGCACACACAGGTTAAGTAAACTGCCTAAGTTGCAAAATATAGCACATGGTGAGGTAGGATTTAAACCTAGGCAATCGGGACTCCAGAGGCCATGCTCTTAACCACCAAGCTATATAAACAACTTCAATTACAAATGCATAGGACTTGTGGAGCCCTTGAAGCCTATCCAGGTCCTGGGGATCCTTGGACTACTTCCTCTATTTCCTAGATGACCTGAAATAGCAAGTTGAGTTTTATTTAAGGTTTTACAATTTTACTGAGGTGTGATTACTGCTAAATGAAAGAATAACTGTAAAGTTTTTTTTTTCTTATAACCAAAAAGAGAAATATCTAGAGCTTACTGTAAAGGGTAAGGGGCTAGAGAGATGGGTTTGTGCTATTTTATTAAGAATAGGTAGGGGGGCGCCTGGGTGGCGCAGTCGGTTAAGCGTCCGACTTCAGCCAGGTCACGATCTCACAGTCCGTGAGTTCGAGCCCCGCGTCAGGCTCTGGGCTGATGGCTCGGAGCCTGGAGCCTGTTTCCGATTCTGTGTCTCCCTCTCTCTCTGACCCTCCCCCGTTCATGCTCTGCCTCTCTGTGTCCCAAAAATAAATAAAAAACATTGAAAAAAAAAATTAAAAAAAAAGAATAGGTAGGAAACATGCTAACCAATAAAATAGTTGGGTCTTCCCTGTCGCCCCCCTCCATCCCACATCCATTCTCTTCCTGTAGACAGGAATAGAGATTAAATGCATGATGGGATTAGTCCTGGCAGTCTTTAGAAAGACAGTGGTGAAGCTGTGAGTGTGTGGTAGGGAAGAGAGGGGTGGGAATTATTCAGAAGAATGCAGAGTTTTGGGATTCCCAATTGATTTCTAGTAATAAAGGGAAGATGAAGGCAGGGATACATAGGATTCCTGGTATCCCTCTCTATTTTAGATGACACAAACATGGAAGCCAGCAGAAAAGACTTCTGAACACATGGGGCTGTCATTAGAAAACTGGAGGCTAATAAAAGATGGTCTTTACTTCACACATGTTCACTAATTTGTGCTGATGAAGGTGATGAGAGTAGAGAAAGGTTATGGTGTTCCTTAGGGCTCATAAACCTATTCTTTACTCCCACAATAAAGGCCTATATAGAAGGGTAATTTTTGGGTATAAGAGAGCTTCCTCTCCAACCCTACATTAACTGTAGTGGGAGAAGGACAGTCTTACTCAATGTATATGGCTCCCTGAATCCCTAGCCAAAACACCTAAGATCCTAGGGCAGTTTATAGGAACTGCCAGCCTTGGCTCAGGGCTATGTGAAATGCCATTAAAGCCTCTCTCCTTTGGACACGACACCTGGTGGTTGTGGAATCTCCTTGAAGTTTTCTGAATCTACATCACAGTTTCCTCTGTGACTGAGGTCATGGTGGCCTCACAGTTCTGCTCATTTTTTAACAAAGAGCAAACAACTGATACAGAGACAAGACACCCTCAAAGTCAAAGAAAGCCTTTCATGTGCAGGTTCAATATTATCTTTGGACCCTATTTCACCAGCTTCATTCTGACTGCAGTGAAGAATGAAGCTCCCTTCTATGTCCTGAATCTAAGTCACAGAGTTCACTGTTTCTATTGTTATATATTTATCTCCTATTTAACTGTGTTCATAAATTCAGATCTAGTCAAAGTGAGCTTTAACCACCTTTATCAGTTATTTCCCCGGGGATCATTTTTATGCTATCTTTAAATGATAGTTTTAGAATAAAGTCTCCTTTTTTTTTTTTTTTTTTCATCTATCCCATTTCTTCTCTGTTGGCTTTAGAAATCCATCCATCTCATAAAAGTAGAGATTCTACTAATTTTTCCTTCTTATGTTAATAATATTACTATCTACTTAACTAAACAAGTTTGAACTTTAGAACCATCTTCTATTATTCTTTCCTTTAATCCCCCAGTTCTTTTAGTTATATCCTTAATTATATCCTTAAACATATCCTCTTATTTTTTTTTAATTTTTTTAATCTTTATTATTTATTTTTGAGAGAGAGAGAGAGAGAGAGAGAGAGAGAGGGAATGAGCAGGGGAGGGGGCAGAGAGAGAGGGAGACATAGAATCCGAAGCAGGCTCCAGGCTCTGTGCTACCAGCTCAGAGCCCCATGCGGGGCTCGAACCCACAAACCGTGAGATCATGACCTGAGCCGAAGTCGGACACTTAACCGACTGAGCCACCCAGGCGCCCCAAACATATCCTCTTAATTATACCTTCTTTTCATTTTCAGTCTTCATTAGCTTTTGACTAGGTAAATGTAATACCTACTAATTCTTTTTCTTTTTCCTTTAGTCTTGTCCATCCTTTACATTAAGAGTAACATTATCTTTCTAAAATAGACACATCTAACCATGTTACTCCAACAGCTCTTGCTTCCCTCACCACTAGCATCTATGAGATAAAACCCAGTACTTTTCTTACTGTGAATTTCAGGAGGTTCTGATGCTCCCTCTTTATAACATTCTCTTCCTCTGGTTCCATGATACCATGCTCTCTTATTTGAGGCCTGATGCTCATCATATCCCCTGACAGTTTGTTATTTTCTATTAAATTAGACATAAGGATTAATGCATAAGAATTAATCCTACCTCACCCTTTATGCTTTTTTGAGGAAAGATTTTGCAAACTCAAGTGCTTTCAGTTGGTAAATAAGTGTGTGAAGCAGCTAGATACAATAAAATAGGTAATCACCAATTTTCATGGTAACCAAGTATCACATTTGCCCAGTCTTACTGCTATTTAAAGAACAATTGGAGCGTAACACAACTGTCAAAATTGCCAAAAATGGGCCCGTGGGCACTATCAGAGCCAGTGTGCAACCCCTGTTCTATCTGTGTGCTTTCCCTAGGCAGCCTTACCTATACCTCAATTTACACTGACAATTCCTGGATTAATTTCCTAGGTCAGCTATAACAAATTACCATACACTTGGTAGCTTAAAACAACAAAAAGGTATTCTCTCACTGTTCTGGAGGCTAGAAGTCTGAAATCAAGGTATGGGCTGGGTCATGCTCCCTCTGAGGCTGTAGGGAAGAGCCTTTCCTTGCCCTTTCTTAGGATCTAGTGGTTGCTGACAATCCTTGGCATTTCAGGGCTTGTGGCTGTACCACTCCAGTTTCTGCCTCTGTCGTCCCTCTGGGTCTCTGTGTATCCTCTCCTCTTCTTATGAGGACACTAACTATTGGATTTAGGGTCCACCTTATTCCAGTATGACCTCATGTTAACTAGTTACATCTATAAATACCCTATACCTAAATGAGGTCACATTCTGAGGTTCTGAGTTGACACGACTTTTTGGGACACACTATTCAACCTACTCCAATTCCTAAATTATATCTTCAACCTCTTCTCTAAGATCTAATTCTGATCACCAATAGCCTAACCACCAACTCCAAATGGATATTTCATTGGCACCTGATAATCAACATGTCCAAAATCTAAATAACTGAATGACACAAAACCAGATGTCCTAAAGTTTCCTATTTCGGTGACTGGCATCAACATTTACTCATTTACATGAGTCAAAAAGCTCAGGAATCTTTTCACTTTCCCATATATAGCATGTTTTAGAAATTCCAGCTTATTTTTCTCCTAAATGTTCCTCAAATCCATTAATATTCTCTATTTCCACCATCCCAAACTACCCGCACTGCTATGAAAGCCTCTTGATTGGTTACCAACACCCACTCTTGCTCCTTATTTCAGTTTTAATACTGCAAAGTGATATTTTAAAATATAAACTTCATCAGTTCCCTTCCCTGCTTAATAGATCCTTCTTTTCCTTTCAAGATTAAAAGCCAAGAAACAGACACTTAACAATAGAGAACAAACTGATGGTCACCAGAGGGGAGATGGGTGGGAGGATAGGTGAAATAGGTGACAGGGATTAAGGAGAGCACTTGTTTTGATGAGCATCAGGTGATGTATGGAAGTGTTGAATCATTATATTGCACACCTGAAACTAATATTACATTGTACGTTAACTAACGGGGATTTTTAACTAGAAACTTAAAAAAACACAAAAAACAAAAAAACATTAAGACTCTGTTCCTTAACTATATCTGCTTGTGCCTACCTCTCCAGCTTCATTTCATACCTTGTTCTCTGTTTCAGCCTTTTGTTCCACTTTCCGTTCTCTAAACTGGTAAAATACCTATCTCAAAGCTTTGGAATTTTCTATGGTAAGCCATAAATTTCCACACTATATCCCATGATTCTCCTACACCTATATCTTGTAAATAGCCCCTTTGTAAGTAAACTCATTTCAAATTATTCCAATGATGCAAACCCTCCATCTACTTACTGTTAACTTCCTGACCGACACCCATTTCACTTAGAATAAGACTTGTAATATCCTATGCAGCTCTACGTGATCGATACTCTCCACCCAGAGCTATTGCCTCCCTGAGCTCCTCTCCTACTGGTCTTCCTCATGTCCACTCTGGCTTCTTACTATTCGTCAAATATGTCAGTTTATTCCACTTGTGTGGAATGATTTTCCCCCAGCTACTCACTTGGTGACTCACTTACCTTTTTCATGTCTTTGCTAAAATCTCACCTTTTAATGAAGTTTCTCCTGACCCTGTATTTAATTTACTTACTTAGATTGTTTATTATTTATTCTCCTCCTTCTATTCTCATCCAATGTATTCTTTTTTTTTCATTTGAGAGAGAGAGAGAGAGAGAGAGAGAGAGAGAGAGAGAGAGCGCATGAGTGAGGGAGGGGGCAGAGGGAGACAGAATCTTAAGCAGTCTCCATTCTGACACAGGGCTTGATCTCATGACCTTGGGATCACAACCTGAGCTGAAATCAAGAGCTGGATGCTCAAATGATTGAGCCACCCAGCCACCCCCGTATCCAATGTATTCTTGATCTGAACTTTTATAACTATTTCCTAAATAGTCTCCCTGTCCCTGATCTAGCTCCATGTCAATCTATCCTCTCTACATCCCCAAATCACTACCTTTCAGAAATGTAGATGAGTATATGCAACTCCTTTGCATTAAACCACTACACAAGAGATATTTTTATGGAACAAAATGTATTTTGTTTCCCACTGAATAATATTCTGACACCTCAGAACAGCATTCCTGGCTCTCAATATCTGGTCCTAATTTGCTTTTGACCATATTTTCAGTTTCTAATACCATCACCTTCAACTCACTCTCAGATACACATCTACATGGACTTATTTCACTCAGAAAAAGCCACAGTTTCTGCCTCTATGTTTCTTCTCCAAAAGTTCTCAAAATGTCCTTTCCTATCTCAGTCATTTTTCTAAATGAAGACCAAACATTGCCTCTTTTAAAAATCTTTCTCTTATCCCTTAGTTATGAAAAATTATTCTCTCTTCTAGTCTTAACAGTATTTGGTTTATACATCCATCATTTATCACTTCTTTCATCCATTTTTTAAAATAATTCACAGTCATAGTTGATTAAGGTCTATGGGCCAGGAATATATCACTCTCAGATATGCATGAAAGTTCTTTGTAATTGCTTCTTAATTCCTCACTAGATCACCAGCTTCCCTAAGGGGAAAGAGAGTGTCTCACTTATCTGACATCATCTAGTGTCTCCTACAGAACTTTGTTGAATTGAGTAAAAACAATTAGATAGATGAACCAGTATTATATACATGCCCTCATTATATTTTGGAAAAAGAGATATTCTTTTTAAGTTTCTTTAAACCTAAATGAAATTTGAGTGGAATGATTTTATCTGGGAAAAAGAAACAGGTGTTATGCTTTTAAATATATAAATTTTTGTCACCAAAGTTAATAATCTTAATTTACATTACACCTCCCTAAATAGAGGGTTTTAGAATCTTATTTAAAATCACAATAACCATTACTGAAATACATAAAAGGTTGGGGGGTAGGATAGAAAAAAACATACGGGCCTTTCCCAAGAGACTATGGTACTCAACAAGAATCACTCGCAGGGTGGCAGAATGATCGTCAACAACACTGAGAGCATCCTAATGTTTTAATACTGTGTGGAACTTACGTTCAAAGACATGAAGAAGGTGCCTGTGGTCTTCAAAGAGACCAAGAAGTCCTTCATGGTGCTGTTTTATCTGATGAAGGACTGTGAGATCAAGCAGCCTGTGTTTGGTGCAAACTACATCAAGAGGACAGTGAAGGCTGGAGCAGGAGGTGGCTGGGAAGGCTCTGAGACATACAAGTTGACCTTTATGGTAGGGAGTGCCATCATGTTTGGACAACAGATACTGCAAGTGGCATCTCAAGCCTCCCAAGGTGAAGCCCCCAAAATAGAGTCTATGGGTATTCCTTACATGCTCAGTGGGACCTAGGTCTTTCCCCTGTCAATGGAATGTATCCACTGCCCCCACTTGAGGTTCCAGGACCTCCCATGATGGATGGGGTCATGGGTTATGTGCCCCATCCTAGGCCCATGGAACCTCCAGTCAGCAGCCCTGAAGTCCCCTCCACTCCTGGAGCTGAAGGTAAAGCTGCAGAAGCGGCTGCCAGAGACTATTACAATCTGGGTAACCCACATGATGTCTACACTCCCACGAACCAGCTTCGGCCACCATCCTACTACCCTTCTCCCCATGGAAGAAGAACCAGCATACCCTCCCTGCTCCTGCCTCCCACCCCTGCTTACTCTTCCCTACCCTTCCTTCCCCTTGGGACTGAGAGGTGATGGAAGGGCCTTGTTCTTCCTCCACGTCTGATTATAAACCACTTCCTAGGGACTGGTGTTGAGGGAAAGGGGGCCCCTTGACTCGGGAGCCATGCCTCCCAGCTTCTCAGGCTAGCCCAGAGCCCACGGCGCTGCTTGGATGCACTTCCCTCTCACCATCCCTGGTGCTCTCCTCAGGAGCATGGGTGATCATCTCGTTCCTGTCTTGCTCTGGTAGCTTCTACTCACAGAGGGACTTTCTGGCCACCTTGTCTACTCAGTACAGCTCCCTCATTTGAGAATCTACGTTATATTCAGCCTTGTGAGCTCCCTCAGATCAGCCTCGTATGTCTTCCTGAGGGCCTCTGCCAGGCCCCCTTCACGTTCCCTCCACTCTGGTCTGTGCCTAACCGTGAAAGGCCACCTTTTCAGTGGACTGTCAGCCCTCATTCCTATCCCAGCCTGCCTCCAGCCCGTCACACTCACCTTCCCCTCCCTGACCTGTCCTTGGTCATTTGTTGCCACTGCATTGTGACTTTTGGAACTTTAACACGAGCTTCCAGGCGGTGGGTGCCATCAATGCCAGGCCGCAGCAACAGGGAGGGAGCCCACTGCTTCCCTCCTAGTGCTTTTGGCATTTGTTTCTCTTTGCCTTCTTGCTTTTCCCTCTAGAAGGAACTTCCCAGACTGGAACTGGAGAATGAATGTTCATCCCACTATGACATCTGAGGACTGCTGGATGGGCTGGAACAAAGGCTCCTGACCCCTGGGGCCTGGCCTGAGCCTGTGTGCTGACCATGGCCTCTTACCAGCCCCTCACCCTGACCTCTTCCCTTTAAGTTTCATGCCTAATTGGTGATATACCCCCTAGAGGCACTAAAATTTGCTCTCATTTGCTTCTGGACTGGCCGTGAAGTGAGGAGATGGTTATTTAAAGAGAATTGCGTTTACTTGACAAAACAACCAGTTAATATACTAATGTGAAATAAGCCTTGTTTGCACCTGGATGTATTTACTGAAAATGCGAAGTAGTAAAATGAAGTGACTGGGTGGGGGGGGTGGGGGGGTGGGGGGGGGAGAATACATAAGGTAAGTGATTTTTGAAAAATTGTGGTTTGATCACCATATACCTCACCCTCCTCTCTCTTGTGTAGTTTCTTTTACTGTTCATAACCTGACATTACATTTCTACTTATTTGTTTTCCAATTGCCTGATGCCTTATTAGAATATAAGCTTGATAAGGGTGGGGGCTTTGTTTTGTTCAATCTTGTATCGCTAGTACTTAGGATAGTGACTAGCATGTGATAGACAGCCAATAAGTATTTCTTATATGAATGAAAAAAAATTACAAAATCCTGGAGTAAACCAAACTAAAACTGGGCAAGATTAACATGACTACCTGAAACAACAACATATAAATGAAGATACAATTTACACCCCAGAGAGGAGAAATTGACATCCTAAAGACAACAATTCTCTCCATAATGATCTTTAAATTCAATGCACGACAATTAAAATCCCAACAGATTTTTTCATGGATCCTAACAATCTAATTTAAAACCCATTCAATACATGAATCATCTAAATCAGCTTTTACTTTGAATTTGGTCAGCAAAGTTTATTATGCCCATATATTATAAAGAAAATGAACTAATTTTAAAATCATTTTTTCTAAGCACAAAACATTTTGCAACTTTCCATATAAATTTGCATTATAAACTACACATACTTTAATCCTAAATGAAAGACTTAAGTAAATTTTTCTACTTAAGCCTTATTAAATGTTTGATGTGATCAGCATTTTGATTCTCCTTGAGCAAGCTGTTTGGATAAATAAAATATTTCTTCTCCAAACATTGAAGTGGCTCCAAATTGCTAATATTTCATATGTACTTTTAATATTAACTATCTCCTTCCTATGTTTTTTTTGCATCCATACTACAAATATGACAAAGAGCTCTAGTAAAATATGAAACAAAGATGCCTATTGTTTGACTTTCCTAGTTGGTATTGTTCACGGAGTGTGCACTGCCATGCCATCTGTAATTGACAACCCCAGACAATGGATGGACTGCTGTCATCAATCCTTGCTTAACTAAAATCTCTTCTTTTGTGAAACTCATTCAGTAATCCTGTACTTGGTCTCTAAAACGAGTAAAATTGTATTTGTATGTCTTTTCGTTGAGAGAGCAATTAAGTAAAATTGTCACTTTTAAAAATACATAAAGTCAAACCCTTTTGAAAGAGAAAATGCATGAGGTTAGCTAAGAAAACTCTGAAAAAAATGAGAACTTTGGGGGACTTCCTCTACCAGATTTCAAAGGTTCCAATAAACTATATTAATTAAGGAAGAATAGTATTATCAGACGAATCAACCGATGAAGGGAGTAGAAGAGAACTCATAAATACATTATACGATAAAGGTGTCATTTTATATCAGTGTGGCAAAGCATGGATTATTCAATAAATAGCATTTAGAAAACTATAAGATTACAGACATTTCTTGAATCATACATACAAAATAAACCCAGATAGATTATGGAACTAGGTAAAACAAAAACTATAACTATAAAAGAGGAGAAAATTATAAAACAAATGTTAACCAATACAGGAGAAGCTAAGTACAATATGATATGTCCATTCCATGGAATACTTTGTAGTGTGTAAAACAAATGTATGAAAAGAGCTCCAAGATATGTTGCTAAGTAAAAGGGCAAAACTATATTGTTCTTCTTCTTCTTTTTTTTAATCACACCTTCTTGCTCATCTTTCTTATCTTCCCAACCTCCTCTGGAATGTGCTTGGGTTCAGTCTCTGTACTTCTTCATCATTTCTATTCCCTAAGTGATCTCATTCAGACTATCTATATGTTAATAACTTGCAAATTTTTTACATTTGACCCATATTTGTCCTCAGGAATCCAGAATTATCTATCCAATTCATAACGCAACTTCTGCACTTGAATTTCTAAGAGGCATGTCAAACTCAACCTATCCCAAACAACTTCCCTCTCAATTTTACTCTTTCTGCAGTCATATCCAGTTCACTAAATGACAACTCCACCTTTCCACTGTTTCAGTTCAAATACTTTTGAGGTATGCCCTTTTTTCCATTCTTTTCCACACCTCCACTGTCAATAATTATGCTGACAATACTTTAAAACTATATCCAAAATTTAATAATTTCTTCCTAATCTTCCCCTCTAACCTAAACCACCATTATCTCTCACCTAGTTTATTGCTCACCTGAATTATAGCTTCCTAAATGATCTCTGTGCTTTGGCCTTTAACTATGTTTCAGTCGTATTGGTCCTTTTGGTGTTCCTTGAAGTAGCAAGCAAGCTCCTGCCTTGGGCTTTTTACCTGCTGTTCCCTCTGCCTGGAACACTCATCCTCCAAGATAACCGCATGGTTTCCTCCATCATCTTTCAACTGTCTACATACATGTTATCTTAAAAAAGCCTTCCCTGGCTACTCTATATAAAATACCATCCCTCCTCATCCCACTCTTACTCACTTTGCTTTAATTTTCTTAATAGCACTTATCACCATCTGATATACAATATATATATATTAAATGACATGCAAGCAGGAGCTTTTTTTCCCCTTCAATCTCTGTAGCTTCCAGAAAAGTACATGGCACACTATAGACACACAATAAATATTTGTTGAGAGAATGGATAGATGAATGGATGAATGATTACATTCAAATGATTCCTTTCCTCAAAAAAACCCAAGATATTTGTACATATGTATATGTATCTGCCCATATACAAATACAGAAGCATGAGAAGGGATTATCATTGTGGGTAGTGACACAGAACAAAGACTTTCACTTTTTACTACATATTTGTATACTTTTAGAATTTTTTTTATAATGATAATATATTTATGTACTACTGATGCTAAAAGGTAAATATATAAAAAATGTTGCTTAATATTTTGAATGCATTCAGTTCAATTATTAAGCTTATTTTTTGTGTGACATGCATCTATATCATTTTTATAATGTTTATAATAAAGATAAAATATAGGTTGATAGGTATTTTAATGTTTTTCACAAAATATTGTTACTTTAACATAGGTCAACTACACATCATTTACCAGCCCTTTTATCTGTTTTTAAATTTAGTTTCTGTTCCATGTCATTCTCTTCAAGGACGGACTAAGACTTCTTAGGCTTCCTTAAAAGTATTCTTCAAGGGAATCTGAAGACTTGCCATGTGAGACTGATACACTCTCAAGTAAAGATAATGTTTGGATTTTAGTTGTAAAAATTTAGGAACTTATTTCTAACAGAGTTTTATAGGTTGAAATTAGCATAGAGGCTATAGGACAATTCTATGAAAATTTCTTGATTTTCATTTCAACTTTTAAATGAGGTTAAGTGAATATGGTATTCAAAATATTACCTAAAGATAAAAGACATATTAAAATTATATTAAACTGCCCAGATTTCCTTTTTTTTTTTTTTGTAGATGTTCTTTCTCTATTTTTTTAAATCAAATTTGTTGTTAAATTGGTTTCCGTACAACACCCAGCGCTCATCCCAACAGGTGCCCTCCTCAATGACCATCACCCTCTTTCCCTTCCTCCCCACCCCCCATCAACCCTCAGTTTGTTCTCAGTATTCAAGAGTCTCTTATGGTTTGCCTCCTTCCCTCTCTGTAGCTTTCCCCCACCCCACCCCCTCCCCCCTGGTCTTCTGTTGAGTTGCTCAGAATCCACATATGAGTGAAAACATATGGTATCTGTCTTTCTCTGCCTGACTTATTTCACTTAGCATAACACTCTCCAGTTCCATCCACATTGCTACAAAAGGCCATATTTCATTCTTTCTCATTACCAAGTAGTATTCCATTGTATATATAAACCACATGTTCTTTATCCATTCATCGGTTGATGGACATTTAGGCTCTTTCCATAATTTGGCTATTGTTGAAAGTGCTGCTATAAACATTGGGGTACAAGTGCCCCTATGCATCAGCACTCCTGTATTCCCTGGGTAAATTCCTAGCAGTGCTATTGCTGGGTCATAGGGTAGATCTATTTTTAATTTTTTGAGGAACCTCCACACTGTTTTCCAGAGTGGCTGCACCAGTTTGCATTCCCGACCAACAGTGCAAGAGGGTTCCCGTTTCTCCACATCCTCTCCAGCATCTATAGTCTCCCGGTTTGTTCATTTTAGCCACTCTGACCGGCAAGAGGTGGTATCTCAGTGTGGTTTTGATTTGTATTTCCCTGATGAGGAGTGACGTTGAGCAGATCTTTTCATGTGCCTGTTGGCCATCTGAATGTCTTCTTTAGAAAAGTGTCTATTCATGTCCTCTGCCCAGTTCTTCACCAGATTATTTGTTTTTTGGGTGTGGAGTTTGGTGAGTTCTTTACAGATTTTGGATACTAGCCCTTTATCCAATACGTCAGTTGCAAATATATTTTCCCATTCCATCGGTTGCCTTTTAGTTTTGTTGATTGTTTCCTTTGCAGTGCAGAAGCTTTTTATATTGATGAGGTCACAATAGTTCATTTTTGCTTTTAATTCCCTTGCCTTTGGAGATGTGTCAAGTAAAAAATTGCTGTGGCTGAGGTCAGAGAGGTTTTTTTCCTGCTTTCTCCTCTAGCGTTTTGATAGTTTCCTGTCTTACATTCAGGTCCTTCATCCATTTTGGGTTTATCTTTGTGAATGGTGTATTCTGCATGTTGCTGTCCAGTTCTCCCAGCACCATTTGTTAAAGAGACCATCTTTTTTTCCATCAGATATTCTTTCCTGCTTTGTCAAAGATTAGTTGGCCATACATTTGTGGGTCCAATTCTGGAGTCTCTATTCTATGTGTCTGTTTTTGTGACACTACCATGCTGTCTTGATGATTACAGCTTTGTAGTAGAGGTTAAAGTCTGGGATTGTGATGCCTCCCGGTTTGGTTTTCTTCTTCAATATTACTTTGGCTACCATACAAATTTTAGGATTGCTTTTCTAGCTTCGAGAAGAATGCTGGTGCAATTTTGATTGGGATTGCATTGAATGTGTAGATAGCCTTGGGTAGCATTGACATTTTAACAATATTTATTCTTCCAATTCATGAGCACGGAATATTTTTCCATTTCTTTGTATCTTCTTCAATTTCCTTCATAAGCTTTCTATAGTTTTCAGCATAAAGATCTTTTACATCTTTGGTTAGGTTTATTCCTAGGTATTTTATAATTCTTGGTGCAACTGTGAATGGGATCAGTTTCTTCATTTGTCTTTCTGTTGCTTCATTATTAGTGTATAAGAATGCAACTGATTTCTGTACATTAATTTTGTATCCTGCGACTTTGCTGAATTCATGTATCAGTTCTAGCAGACTTTTGGTGGAGTATATCGGGTTTTCCATGTATAGTATCATGTCATCTGCAAAAAGTGAAAGCTTGACTTCATCTTTGCCAATTTTGATGCCTTTGATTTCCTTTTGTTGTCTGATTGCTGATGCTAGCACTTCCAACATTATGTTAAACAACAGCAGTGAGAGTGGACATCCCTGTCATGCTCCTGATCTCAGGGGGAAAGCTGTCAGTTTTGAGGGTGATATTAGCTGTGGGCTGTTCATAAGTGGCTTTTATGATGTTTAAGTATGTTTCTTCTATACCAACTTACTCGAGGGTTTTTATTAAGAAAGGATGCTGAATTTTGTCGAATGCTTTTTCTGCATCAATTGACAGGATCATATGGTGCTTATCTTTTCTTTTATTAATGTGATGTACCATGTTGATTGATTTGTGAATACTGAACCAGCCCTGCAGCCCAGGAATGAATCCCACTTGATCATGGTGAATAATTCTTTTTATATGCTGTTGAATTCAATTTGCTAGTACTTGTTGAGAATTTTTGCATCCATATTCATCAGGGATATTGGCCTGTAGTTCTTTTTTTGCTGGGTCTCTGTCTGGTTTGTGAATCAAAGTAATGCTCGCTTCCCAGAATGAGTCTGGAAGTTTTCCTTCCCTTTCTATTTTTTGGAACAGCTTGAGAAGGATAGGTATTATCTCTGCTTTAAATGTCTGGTAGAATTCCCCTGGGGAGCCATCTGGTCCAGGACTCTTACTTGTTGGGAGATTTTTGATAACTGATTCACTTTCTTCACTGGTTATGGGTCTGTTCAAATTTTCTATTTCTTTCTGCTTGAGTTCTGGAAGGTGTGTGGGTGTTTAGAAATTTGTCCATTTCTTCCAGGTTGTCCAGTTTGTTGGCATATGATTTTTCATAGTATTCCCTGATAATTGCTTGTATTTCTGAGGGATTAGTTGTAATAATTCCATTTTCATTCATGATTTTATCTATTTGGGTGATCTCCCCTTTCTTTTTGAGAAGCCTGGCTAGTGGTTTATCAATTTTGTTTATTTTTTCAAAAAACCCACTCTTGGTTTCATTGATCTGTTCTACTGTTTTTTTGATTCTATATTGTTTATTTCTGCTGTTATCTTTATTATTTCTCTTCTTCTGCTGGGTTGGGGTGTCTTTGCTGTTCTGCTTCTAGTTCCTTTAGGTGTGCTGTTAGATTTTGTATTTGGGATTTTTCTTGTTTCTTGAGATAGGCCTGAATTGCAATGTATTTTCCTCTCAGGACTGCCTTTGCTGCATCCCAAAGCATTTGGATTGTTGTATTTTCATTTTCATTTGTTTCCATATATTTTCCCATATATTTTCCCAAATATATTTCCATATATTTCTTCTCTAATTGCCTGGTTGACCCATTCTTTCTTTAGTAGGGTGTTCTTTAACCTCCATGCTTTTGGAGGTTTCCCAGACTTTCCTGTGGTTGATTTCAAGTTTCATAGCATTGTGGTCTGAAAGTGTGCATGGTATGATTGCAATTCTTTTATACTTATGAAGGGCTGTTTTGTGACCCAGTATGCGATTTATTTTGAAGAATGTTCCATGTGCACTTGAGAAGAAAGTATATTCTGTCGCTTTGGGATGCAGAGTTCTAAATATATCTGTCAAGTCCATCTGATCCAACATATCACTCAGGACCCTTGTTTCTTTATTTATTCTGTCTAGATAATCTATTCATTACTGTAAGTGGAGTATTAAAGTCTCCTGCAATTATCACATTCTTATCAATAAGGTTGCTTATGTTTGTGAGGAATTGTTTTATATATTTGGGGCTCCTGTATTCGGTGCATAGACATTTATAATTGTTAGCTCTTCCTGATTGATAGACCCTGTGATTATTATATAATGCCCTTCTTCATCTATTGTTACAACCTTTAATTTCAAGTCTAGTTTGTCAGATATAAGTATGGCTACTCCAGCTTCTTTTGACTTCTAGTAGTATGATAGATGGTTCTCCATCCCCTCACTTTCAATCTGAAGGTGTTCTCAGGTTTAAAATGAGTCTCTTATAGACAGCAGATAGATGGGTCTTTTTTTTTTTTTTTCTTAATCCATTCTGATACCCTATGTCTTTTTGTTGGAGCATTTAGTCCATTTACATTCAGTGTTATTATTGAAAGATATGAGTTTAGAGTCATTGTGATATCTGTAGGTTTCATGCTTGTAGTGGTATCTCTGGTACTTTGTGGTCCTTGCAACATTTCACTCACAGAATCTCCTTTAGGATCTTTTGTAGGGCTCGTTTAGTGGTGATGAATTCCTTCAGTTTTTGTTTGTTTGGGAAAACCTTCTATTCTGAATGACAGACTTGCTGGGTAAAGGATTCTTGGCTGCATATTTTTTCTGTTCCTCACATTGAAGATTTCCTGTCATTCCTTTCTGGCCTGCCAAGTTCAGTAGATAGGTCTGCTACTACCCTTATGTGTCTACCTTTGTATGTTAAGGCCCGCTTATCCCTAGCTGCTTTCAGAATTCTCTCTTTATCCTTATATTTTGCCACTTTTGCTATGATATGTTGTGCAGGAGATTGATTCAAGTTATGCCTGAAGGCAGTTCTCTGTGCCTCTTGGATTTCAATGCCTGTTTCCTTCCCCAGATCAGGGAAGTTCAAGTATACCTTCAGTCCTTCTCTCTCTCTTCTTCTTCTGGAATTCCTATGATACAGATATTGTTCCATCTGATTGCAACACTTATCTCTTTAATTCTTCCCTCACACTCCTGGATTTTTTAATCTTTTTCTCAGCTTCCTCTTTTTCCATAATTTTATCTTCTAATTCACATATTCTCTCTTCTGCCTCTTCACTCTGTGCTGTAGCCGCCTCCATTTTATTTTCCACCTCATTTATAGCATTTTTAATTCATCATGACTATTTTTTAGTCCCTTGATCTCTGTAGCAATAGATTCTCTGCTGTCCTCTATGCTTTTTTGAAGCCCAGCGATTAATTTTATGACTATTCTTCTAAATTCTTGTTCTGTTATATTGCTTAAATTGGTTTGGATCAAGTCGTTAGCTGTTGCTACTTCCTGGAATTTCTTTTGAGAAGAAATCTTCTGTTTCATCAATTTGGCTAGTTTTCTGTCCCTAATGCATTTTAAAAGCTTGTTGTATGCTCTGCACCTGCGAGCACTGCTTTATTAAAGGACGGTCATACACTGTCCAGGGCCTGGCCCTTCAGGAAGTGTTTTTTCCGGGACTGTTACTTGCTCTCTGTTGTGACTTTGGTTATTTTATTACCCTACTCGTAGTAATATTTTGGACCCTCCACCAGATGTACTTTGATTTGTTCCTTGGAGTAGCCCTGTAAAGGAAAACAAAGGGGAGACAAAAACACGCAAACACACAAACAAACAAAAACAAAAACAAAAACCTAAAGACTAAAAACAAAAAACCCAAAAACACTGACTACAAGTAAAGAAGAGGGTGGAGGCGGTGCTGATGGAAGAGCACATACAAAGAGAGAAATGACAGGAGTGGGGGGGGGGGTAGAGGAAGAAATAAACATTGATTAGGCAGGTAGACTAAAAGGCTTAATCCAGAGAGAGAGAAAGGAAAATAAAGGAGGTGGGGAAAATGAAACAAAGATAAAGCTACCCAGACAGAGAAACTATATGGCTTGATTATTTCAGAGAGAGAGAGAGGGGAGTGTAAAGAAGGAGGTGTAGAAAATGTATCAAGATAATGGATTAAATACGTCTGTTTAGACAGACCAATGACCGGAGTAACCAGCCTAGGGGAGGGAAGAGATAAGGAGGAGAAATGGGGGGTGGGAAGGAGAATATATCTATGTATCCAGAATTGACCTAGTGTTAATCCAGGCAATGCTGCAGCACTTGTAGGTAGTAGCTGTCCACAGGGTCTGTGCTGCTCTGTGGATACACAGTTACCCAGTGCAAGGGGGTGTGGTTTGGCGTAATCTGAACCCACTTCCACTACAGGCCCCAGGAGTGATCCCTGAGGCCCTGTCTTGGGGGGGGGGGGAGGGGGGGAGATGGTGATCCCCCAGTCTCTTCTCCACGGAGCCAGACCAGTGGACTCAGTTTGAGTTGTCCTCCTTGTGCCGTGGGCGCAAACAGGATGGTCCTTCTCGCTCCGCCAACTCCCCTGACCCTGCACTTGGCTAGCATTCAAAGTCCCACTCCCTGTGTGCTATGGCCCTGGGGAAGTGCCTGTCATTGCTGCCATACGTGGGCCCGGCTGGCTTTGTCTGTGCCACAGCACTTCAGGGAGGACCACCTTCTCCTACTGCGACTGAGCCGCTGCCCTTGCTGTGAGCCCCCAGGTGGCGGACGCAGGCAGCCTTTGTTTTTTCCCACAGCACTCCAGGGAAACGGCAGCGTTTTCCTCCTGCAGTCTGCGCCTTCCGCCCAGCCACTATGTCCCTAAGCCCAGGGGTGGTGGAAGCAGGCCGGTTCTGTATTAGCATGCAGCCTTCCATGATGGGAACCACTTCCTCCAGCTGCGGACTGAGACTCTGACCTACTACCGCACCCAGGCCTGGCTCCCCTCCTCCCCAGGTGCGCGAACAGGGAGCTGGCCCCAGTCCCAAGAAAGTTAGAGATCAGATTCCTCTCAGTCTCAGTCCGAGGTCTTTCTCCTGTCCAGATATGGTCCCGCACTTCCTTAGCCACTCTTTCTCTTCCCTTTGTCTTTCCGCAGGAGGGGGTGCCTCCCCTCCTTGCCCATGCAGCCCTTTTTTTAATCTCCCCCAGATCACTAAACTGCCCAGATTTCTGAAGCATTTATATATTACCAGTTGTTGAGTATATTAAAACTAAAAGAATATATAAATATATTTAATATATTAATATATTTTTATAAATTATATATTTATATATTATAAAATACATATTTATACATATTATATATTATAAAATATATATTAATATAAATATAAATAAATGACTATGTAAATCAGACCTATACTCATCAACAATAGCAAATATAGTAAGTTGAAGAATAAAGTCAAAACAGTACAACTAGAAAAGAAATAGCTAGATAATTTGAAAGTAGGTAAACTGGGGTGCCTGGATGGCTCAGCTGTTTAAGCGTCTGACTCTTCATTTTGGTTTAGGTCACAATCTCATGGTTTGTGGGATCAAGCCCTGCATCAGGCTCCCTGCTGGCAGCACCGGGCCTGCTTGGGATTCTCTCTCTCCCTCTCTTTCTGCTCCCTCCCCATTTGCACTCTCTCTCTCTAAAAATAAATACGTAAAAAAAAAAGGTAGGTAAATCTTAAAAATTGCTCTATTCTCTTGAAATGATTAGAATACGTAGGAGTATAAAAATTTGGTAACTTAAAAAGACAGAATTTATGTGTGGCTATCAGAAATGATTCAAGTTGTAAAGGAGATACTAGAGAAAGATCCTAGAATCCAAGACATTTAAAGAAAATCATAGCACAAGCATATGTTCATGTTAATTAATTCATATATTCCATAAATACGTATTGAGCCCCTACTGGTCTTCTTCTGCCTTCACTAGAACATACCTTCAGTTTAAGTCAATAAGATATATATTCCACGTATGGGCTTTTTCTACACAGGCTATTCCAAAGCACAGTTAGTTAGTCAATGACAAAAGAGTCATTTATTATTTCTCATTTCTCTCTAGACCATGCCAAGTGTAGCCCGATTTATAACATCCTTCTTTCTGCATGCATCTCATCTCTACTTCTAGTTCCATTATATAAGCAACGTACTCATATTTCATTTATCCTTTCGTTAAGAGTGCAGCTAGGAATGTAATCTCAAGGGGATATGTAAATTATAGTGTACATACAACAGAAAATAAACAGCTAGTTTAAAATGTATATATTACTTTGATAGTCATATCTGTGGTAAGATGTTGTTTCTTAATGACTCCTACTACATAACTGTCCTGGTATTTTTGTGTATGACAATAAGAATGACCGAGTCTAGGTGCTGAGAGAAAATGCTCCATTGGTCTGGCAAAACTGTGATAGTAGCTCCCCAATACCGCTTCTTACCGTGACTGACAAGTTTCCTCTGCTGTTCTTGTTGGACTCTTTCCCAGTCTTTTATCAATTTTGAAAAAGGAGTTTACACTGAGATACATATGGAACATCTGAAACATTAAGTCAATGAGACAGTCTTTACACTAACATTATGAATCATGTTGTGACTTCATTCCAATGAGAATTTCGCTCATTGTGCCAGACCAATGATGAAACAAATTTAGACAACTTGCTTATAATTTATTTACCAAGGGAAAAAGAAATGTGAGAATACTTATTTATAGCAAAATATTTTTCAAGATCATGTGCTGTATGGTATACAAATCCAAATTTGTATATAAAACTAGCAAAATGTAAACTAGTTTTTTTAAAGCCTGTTTTATATTAGTTTGATAGTCAACTTTCTGATAACAATTTCTATTAGTTTTGATTTCATGTTACTTAATATTTGAAACATAAACTATTTCTCTTTACTCTTTCAAATAGAATATTAATTTTCTATTTTAGATTTAATCACATTCTTGACTTCTTTTATTTACCATGAGCACAAGAACTTTTTTTTATGCTGAATAAATATAATCTCCATGAGCTTCAGAAACAACTTTATGAGTCATGAGAAATAATGATGTGCAAACTAAAGAAAGAAAGGGGCAAAATGTATGAAAACTCCATATTTAACTACTTCTAGACAACAAGAAGATGCCCTACAGCAAAAGAAAAATCAGAGCCAATACTCTAGAAAACGTATAACTGACTGAAGATTAGATACAGCTGTCTATGTGAGGTAATTGTGTAAAGACTGCCAACTACATCTAGAAATCTCTATAGTTTTCCCATATTAATTGGCAAGAATTGTTCTGAGACATAAACCCATCTGAAATAGTGAGAAGTAATGTGATATTGTAACAAAAGCTTATAAACAGCTGAATCTACAAGGCTGACAATAGAGTCTCCTTATCTTTTGTCAGATTACAAGAGCAATACCTTATTCCAGCTGAGATAGCTTCTGATGGTTTCTTACTGAATAACTGAATAAGCTAATAAGCTGTTAATATTGATAATTAAATACATGAAAACATAAATATGCACTTACTGTAAATTATTATTAGGTAACTTTATTTCTTAGAAACCAAACTTGGGGCAAGACAGCACTTACGGCCATTATTACACTGATTTTCAAAAACTCCATATTATCATTCAAGTGAAGAATTGAAGCAGGAAAGCAGAGTAACTGTTCATGCAAATCCGGCATAATTTAGAAAAAAAGGATACTGAAACTAAAACTAAATGTCATGATAAATATAGGTGAGGTTCCGTTGAAAACAAAAGGCATATTTTAGAAAGTTACATTCAAGTCACAGAATCATTATCAGGGCCAGGAGAGACCTCCAAAATCAGGCTCACTGATTTATCCAAGGCTATATTACTGCAGAGACAGAAATAAAACTCTAAGCAGTCAAAGCATGTCCTCTTCTAGGTGGTGTTCTTAGACTCCTCTGGGCATTTATTTTATTTTTTATTTTTTATTTTTTTAGAAATACAGGCATAAAGAGAGAGACAATGAGAGAGAAGAATTCTTTTAAATGTTTGTTTATTTTTTGAGAGAGGGAGAGCTAGTGCAGGGGAAGGGCAAAGAGAGAGAGAGAGAGAGAGAGAGAGAGAGAGAGAAAGGATCAAAAGCACAAACCATAAGACCATGACTTGAGCCAAAGTCAGACGCTTAACTGACTAAGCCACCCAGGTGCCCCTCCCCTGAACATTTAAATGTCACCATCTCTATGCTTCCAATGTAACTTATAACTCTAACATAGCAGCTATCACACTGTATTACAGCTGTCTTTTGTTATCTGTCTTCCCATTGAGTTATACATTTCTTTAAAGCCTTTTATCTAGAAATCCCTGGTATCTAGCAGAGTGGGCAGTTAGTGGATACACAGTTCCTGGAGTATCTTCTAGATCTTAACATACTCTATGTTGAATAAATGTTTACTGATATTCTCAATGCCCAAAGTTGTTACTGAATCAGCTCTTCTGTTTTCATAATTTCAGAGTCTTTATTTTAATTGCACATTGGTTTTGAATTCAAAGGAGTTGCTAAAAAAAATTCTATGCCCCAATATCCAAATTCTGGATCAAATATTAATGATTTATAGAAAGACTAAAGAAAATTCCTTGAAAAGAATATGAAATATAATCAGTCATTTGTAACTTATTTTTTTTAAGCTTTCTTTTCTCCAAGGAATTGTCTGAAATGTAACTATAGTTTTTAAATAATAATTTGTTTTTATTTTTATAGGTTTTAGGCTAAAACTCTTAGAAAACAATTTAACTGATGAATACGTGATGTAGTAGGCATCATGATATGTAAATAAAGCAAAGTATTTTCTCTTCAATTTTGAGTTTATGAATAGAAAAAATCCCTGTGATAATCAGGTATGAAATTACAGTCCTTATGTGAAAAATTGGGACTGAAAAAGAAACAAACTTGGGGAGATACAAATACTCTTTTATATCTGTCAAAATAAAGCAACTCATTCTTCTAACAAATACAAATTTAATATCTGCTATATATCAGACATTGTTTGGGACACTTAACAAATTAGGTGATTTGCAGTTCAAATGAGCAAATTGACTTACTTGTAACAAACATAAATTCATATTTATTTTACACTATGTGTTATAGCCAGTGGTGTCATGAAGCCGGCTCCTAATGGCTCCAGAGAAAGCTGACTGTGTCATTTCTTCCCAGTTAACATTCAGTACATCAGGATGGTAGCTTCAAATTGGCCAAGTGTATTTATACCATGGAAATCAGGAAACACTAATATCAGGGGCTTTCATTCAGGGGCAAAGCCAACCATTAAAAATTTACCACCATACTACTGGCTGTAACCCATTAAGAGGGTCATAAAATCAAGTTAGTCAATTATGACCAATATTTTATAAAATTTAATAGAAAGGAATAAAATAAAAACATTAGCATGCATTAACTGTTGTAAGATCCAGTATCTTTCAAACAACAAACATTAATTAACCAAAAAGAAAAAAAATAAGCACTTTTCTTGTGAAATTTCTGTACCAGTTTATCTATTAGTCTATTCATATAATACAGGGTAGTGATGTAAAATATATTTCTTAATGTGGAACTGAGTTTTAAAAAGGTGAAACCAGTATTATAATCAAGAGAACAAATATAATCTTCTTCCACAAACATGTTTTACAACCTTTGTGGTCATCATATGCTTTGTGGTTAGAGATTACATGCTTCAGAGAGAAATAAAAACTTCATAGTTAATGGGTAGGCATTTAGAAGGTTTTTTCTTTCTTTTCAAGGAAAACCAAAGAGGGAATTATAATTTATGAACACAAAGGAATCTGAGTTTTTGTAGGTTTAAAATTAAATAAGACCTCTGTCTCATCAGGATAGTGTGCTTTCATCATTTTGCTCTAGTGGCCTCTGGAATGTAAACCTTCTCTTTCTGTTTCTTATCTTTGCTAAGAAGGGCAAAGCCAGTCCAGTACCTTGAGAATTCCCAAACTACTTATGTCAACATAATTATTTCTTCTCAAGATGTCTCATCAAATACCTTCGTTTTTTCTTTAGTTTTAACCAGTATGGAATCAGATTTTTCTTAATTTTATTTCATGTTATTCTTTTATTGAGCACTTGCTACATATATTATGATGAATGTTAGGCATTAAAAGAAAAATTTCAGAGATAACCTTTTTGTTTTAAAGTTGCTCAAAGAAATAAATACTTACCTATCTTGAAAAGATTAAATCCAAACCATTATTTAATTATGATTAAATAATGGGGTAGGTGCCAAAGCGAAAGAGCACATGAAGAGATCATCGCCCTTCTCCTTTTACAGAGTTAGCGGTCTCATTTTACTCAACCCTCAAAATCAGTACACAACAGAGATAAGGCAGGAAAGAAAACAGGCAGAAAGAAGAAGGGGTGAGGGAAGAGAAGAAAAAAAATATTTTGCAGATGTAGTTAGTGAGTTATTCAACCATCATTCTTAACACCTGTCTACTTTGCCTGCCTCACCACAGAGCCTGAGAAAGTCAAATAGTCACTTTCCAGACTCCCCTGCAGCTGAAAGTTACCTTGTGAAACATATCTGCGCAAGAAGACATGAAAAAATTCTGAGAAATTTCCGGAAAAACATTTTTTTTTACCGTCCTTGACAAAATGGGAGAATACTTGAGGAGAAAGTCTCTAACTCATGCCCACTTCTCGTGAAGACGTGATGCTTGCAACGGCAGCCCTGAGAGGGAAGTAGAGATGTGAACCCAGTGCCCTGATGTCATGGAGTCTGTGAACCAACCCCAGAACTGCTACTCCTTTTGTTTATGGGAGGAAATTAATGACTTTGTTGTTTATGCCACTGTTAGGTGAACTTGCCATTATTTACAGCCCAAAATATTTACAACTCAGGTTCTGGCCTAGATTCTGGGTATGGTTAACCACTGTCGTCTTTCTTTCCAAGATGTGGTTCTTGAGAAGTCACATGCTTCCTACATTATAGGTAGAACTTATCTTGAAACTCTCTCAATCTCCTTTCTCTCAAGGCCCATGGGGACCAAACAAATAGAAAATGAATAGAAAAATAGAAAAAGCTAATTATGTGCTATGTGCTATAAAACCAAAAGCTAAGCAGGATGTGGCTATTACAATCATGCCAACTTAATAAAATATTAATCCTAGTAAATAAAATATCTGATACTTACATAAAAAGAGAGTTTATAGAATGTGAGAGATACATTTATCTTATAGTGAGTACCTGTATTTATTGAAACTTAACACAAAATAGAGACATTTAAGGACAGTGCTGCTCCTAAAAACAAAAGGTGAGTATGTCCACATGTACTGGGCCACTCAGAGACCCCTCATCCTTACCATATTCCAGAGAAGCAAAATAGCACCGGGTCACTTTATTTGACTGTGAACAAGCTATAGGGTACAGAACTGAAGAGAGGGAAGCAGAAATTGGGAAACTGTCTTAACCTTGTGTGAGAGAGGATAGACTTACCAATCTCCAAACTATCTCAATGTCTGCCAAAGTCAATGTCCCTGCCCAGTTCCTAAACTTAAACTAACCAAGCTTTTCCATATTTAAGTATTGCTATTCTTAAAAAGAGGTGAGGACCAGTATTAGCCTTCAGTTCTATGCTTGGACTCTCCTCTATATTTAGGAAGAACCAGAATTTGTATATACCCTGAGCTTCCCCTATTTGCCTCATTTTATTCATACAGGATCTATATGTAAGCTTTTGTCTCAGGTTCTGGTTTCCATTCTAGTCCTCCAATAAGGACCAGAAATTACTCCAAAATTCTAACACATTAGGTTTTAGCCTCAATGCTTTTAAATTTAACAGAATCTTCCCAGAAGGCCAAATCCTATCTCTCTATCCCAATTTCTGACTGATGCTTTAAGAGCGTGACTCTAGAGCCAGACTGAGCTAAAATTTTAACTCCTTTACTTATTAAGTGTATGATCTTTGGCAGGTTACCTAACCTCTCTGTCATTCAGTATACTCAGCTGAAAATGGACATGATAATAACAGTATTACCTTTTAGGGGTGTTACAAAGAATAATGAAAATGGAAATGACAAGATTATTACCTCACAGGAGTGTTAGGAGGCATAAAGGAGTCAATAAAAGTTAAGTACCTAGAATAGTGCTTCACATACAGTAATTAAAAGATTAGCATTCATTCACCACCATGGGTAGTTTTACACCTGGTCAGAAACTACCACTACGTGTCCTCAACTTTCCAACAAGATCCTCTGAAAATAGATGCCAACTCATGTGTGACTGGAGTTTGCCTTTTGAATACCAGTGTAAGCAACTGGCTACCTTCTTTGGGGTGGGTACTTCTGGGTTAGTTCCCCTAGTCTTGGTTCCACAATTTCTGGTTTATTTTCCTTTCCCCACTGTTAGGGTCCCAGTAAATCTCATGGTTGAGAACTCTAGGTCTGACAAATTCTGCTTTTGGTCACATTACTGTTCTGCTCAAAAGTTTTCATTACCAAAATCCCAATACTCTTTAACATTTCAATATTTCATATCAATCAGATTACCACCTAGCTAGGGAATTCATTCATTTCCAATGAGTGATCTGCAGCACCTTAACTTAACCCACCTTGTTCACATGCTTGGAATGCTCCGCTCTCATTTTTGCCTATCTAAATCTTATGCTACAAAGCTCAACTCAAAAGTTACTACCTTCATAAAGTTTTCCCTGATCACCTAACAGGAAATGATCTTTACATTCTAGCTGGAATGGTTCTTTTAACACTTATTATATTCTTTTTTCTTAGCTCTAAGAAATCAATTATAAATTGTATACCTTCATAATTAATTCATAAATCACATACGTTATTGTCTGTTGTTGCTACTATTGTTGGCTTGTGTACATTTATAGTACATAATACAGTTACAGTCCAAAGGTACAAGTTTCACACAAAGGAGAAGCACTCATAGCAAGACCTGAGATTAGCCTGTACTAACCAGATAGGGTATCACAAAGGATATCAGAACATAGGTCCATAAATAAAACAGAAGTCTATTTCTCTCTTGTCCTAGTTCAGAGGAAGGCAGGCAGTATACAATGTGTTATCCAGGGACCCAGATGATAGGCTCTCTGCCATCCTCAAGATTAGGCTATCAGCTTTGATATCAAGGTTACTGTTATTACTTGGCTAATAGGAAGGGTGAAAAGAAATGGGGTGCAAGTAGCTTCCTTTCAAATAAGTTGCACACATTACTTTGACTCACATTCTGCTGGCTTGAACTCTGTCACATGGGAGATACTCTAACTGGGTGGCTGGGTGCCATTTGCTCTACTAAAACCAAGAAGAGTTACAATTATTAAAAAGAAGATGACAACAATGGATGTGATTACATTCTGTTTCATATACATACTATTACATTCCCCACTCTCCTTTATACTCTCCTCTTTCCTGTGCCTTATTCATGTGTTAACATTACACACAGGCACCTGTGCGTGCGCGTGTGCGCACACACACACACACACACACACACACAGTGGCAGGGAATGCTAACTGCCCACCTAATACCCATTTTCTCCTTTGCCATTCACAGAGTCTTGATTTCATTTGGAGGTGCAATGTGCTAGAAGGTTATATTCCTAGCCTTTTAGAGGTAGTGTATGAGGAAAGGAAGTTCTATAAAGGATATTGCCACAGTTGGGAGAAACTCTTTCATCTTCATATTTGAACTGTAATGGCTGGAGCAGTAGCAACCATTACATAACCATAATTGAAAGGTAAAAAACTTTAGAGCGTTTGACCTCCACCTCCTTGAACCATATGAAACAATGTCAGCTACTACCTTACAGATTTTCTAGAAAGTAAGAGAAAAACAAATCCTATGGCATTATGCTACAATAGTTCCATTTCCATGTATTTAGATATCTATTTATAACACTTGCCCAAAGTATTGTCACTCATATAAAAAGCAATCTCAAAATATTAAATGTGTCCAAAACTTTGCCCTGAAACTTGGTCTATCCTTAGTGTTTTCTATCACGTAAGTCGTGCCATCATCTACACAGTGGCTGAAAACACACACCTGGCAATAATCCTTGACAATTCCTGCTCCTTTATCTCCCACTCTAAATAAACATAAATGTTTCTTTTTTTTTTAATTCTTTTTTCAATGTTTATTTGTGTTTGAGAGACAGAGAGAGACAGTGTGAGCGGGTGAGGGGCAGAGAGAGAGGGAGACACAGAATCCGAAGCAGGCTCCAGGCTCCGAGCTGTCAGCACAGAGCCTGACTTGGGGCTCAAACTCATGAACCGTGGGACCATGACCTGAGCGAAGTCAGATGCTTAACCAACTGAGCCACCCAGGCGCCCCAAACATAAATGTTTCCAAAGTTTTCCTAATTTACGCTATTCCTACTACTGCTGCCCTAACTTTAGTCTTCAGCTTTGTGGTCTCAACTTAGGAGACTGTGTCCTATGAGACTCCCTTCTGTGTGTGCCTAGGTGTAGGTTTCATTTTTTGTAGCCTACACCTTTTAGGGCTATGAAACCAAAGCTCCAGTTTGCCCCGGTACACAAAATTCCCTTAGCGCCTTCAGTGCTACCATTATCTTTGTGGAACCCTACATTCTCTTATATCTTGACTGGATAAATACTATGTATCTTTCCAGTATTTCAATACTTTTAAGAAATGAAATTTAACTATATTCAGCATTTTTAGTTGAATAGGGGTGGGGGCATTCAGGTTATGTCCAGCCAGACATATTTTGTGATTTAGTTTGTTTATTAAGTTTTGATCTTATATTTGGTAGATTTTATCTATAGAAATTCCAAGGGCCTGAATTTGGGAAGTATTCCCTCACAAGGATTTGATTTTGCTTCTGTAGAGAGCCAACTGAAAACTGTTTTGTCTCATTCAGGTCATGGCTTAGTATGGACTTTTCAGGTTCAGCTCTCCCACCACGCAGGAGGCCCAACATCAGTCTCTAGATCCCACTGTGACAAGCAATTTCCTCAGGACAACACTGTCTGCTACCTTATGACTCCAGTTCCCTGCTCTGGTTTCAACTCCTCTTCCTCTTCTCTCCTTTTAACTGTTAGGTTTTGATTTTTCTTGATCCATAGAGATTTTCCTTATTTTTTGTTGACTCAGCAATGCTTAAAAAAATACATGTTCTAATTTTGTCAGGATCTAGCTGAACCTGTAGGAGGATTCCTCGGAAAATTCACACCCCCCACACTGCTAGAAGTCAAATACATGCTATTTTGAAAAAAGAAACCATGCTTTATTCCTCTACATTTGTCAAACTTCCAGTATTAAAAGACCACAGTAGACAAAAAATATTTGTATAATAAAATACATATCATAGGAGGCAGAAAATAATGTCAAGTCTTTACTGAAAAGACAGCAATTCTATGTATTCTTGCAATGATGGGATTACGTCACTCCTATCACTTTGACTAAGAAATTAGCCATACCTTTCTGTATGATACAATGCCTGTTTAATGCTGATATTAACCACCTAATACTATCATAGGAGTATACCATACACTAGATACCTGATAAATCTCTAAATATAAGATAAACTTATTTCCAAACAGTATGCTACAATTTTCAAATGATATGCTCAAGATCTTTGTTTTTTTCAACTTCCAGATGCCTTTCCCCATGAAGTACTTCTAAATGTAAAGCAATTACATCAAAAGTTAATCCTCAGAGACAGTGCAGATGACTATATAGGTATCTAGCTCCCTTAAAATTCCTACTGGTGACATAAATAGGGAAACTGTAATATGAGAGGTATTATGTGACTTTGAAAATTTTCCATTTGATACAGAAATGGCACAACCAGATTGAAAGATGCCACTAAAAGACTTTCTGCAGTCCTCCTGTGGTTGAAAACAAAACAAAAGTAAACGGAGGGGGATCTATGGGAGAATCACCTTAATACCCTGTAACACATTAATGCCGGGGGAGGGGGGGACGTGAAGGCACTGACGGTAGGAGAAGACCTCCTGGCACTGGGCTCAGAGGCGGGCTGGGGAAAGACCTGAGCACACATCTGTGCCCTAACAAGAGGCGCTCCTAGGAGGCACTTCCTATGGAGGCCAGGTTAGAAGTGCTATAAAACCACCTGAGGTGACTCTCCAAGGTCCTAGATCTTTCTCCACTCCTCCTGTACTCCTAAGCCTCTGCAAGGGTCACATACATTTGGAGGAAAAGTGCCTCAGACTGGGCCCAAAGGACACAGAGCACTAACACCAATTCTTTTTCTTTTTTCACTAACACCAATTTCTGACAGAATACATGACAGACAGATATAAATACTTCTGTGAAGTTCAACAAACACATACAAATGACCAAGTCCAGAGGCAAAGAAAAAAAAAGTGATTTCCTTCTTTGTGCTCAGTTTTAAGGAAAACATAAAAACTTCCTAGGAAACCCCCTAGGAGATATGTTCCTCATGCTTCATTGGTAATATCCATTCCTAAATAAATAAAATTACCATAATTAATTGAGACTGAAAGTCCTCTATTTCTCTGGCGCCTGGCTGGCTGACTCAGAAAAGCACATGACTTTTTATCTCAGGGTCATTAGTTCGAGCCCCATGTTGGGTATAGAAATTATTAAAAAAAAAAAAAAAAAGAAAGAAAGCCATCTATTTCTGAGGCGATAGAAGGGTACAATCTTCTTAAAGACTGATGCCTGAACAAAATTATAATTCAGTTAGCAAGGAAAAAGAAACATGTGGATCTAGATAGGTAACCAGTAGTGTTTCCTCTAGCACTTTTCTACCTTTACAGAAAAAACAACCGGAAGAATGTCTCCTCCGACTTCTGGGGGAAAAAATGATGTAAGTCTTTCAAGTTAATTATGACAGTAATAATCAATATGAAGACAAAATGCTGACACAATTCAAGCTTGGGAAAATATATACATTCTGTAAAGCACTGCAATAAAACTGTTTCTGGTATTTCTTGTTCTCCTAGGAACCACTGGCTCATAATGTATAAATATTTAAAAGCAGTCTTTAAAACATATGGTATAACTTCAGTATTCATAATGACTCAGAGAGCTCTGAGGTATTTTTGAAAACTGACATTCATGGCAGGCCACCTCCACGATCTACCACAGTACACTGGGTAAACATATCATGTACAACACATATTGTTTGCACAGTACGTATCATCATGAAAAGTTGCAGTGCACATACCAGACTTTCTGACTATACTATGTTGGACTATTAATAACTCAAATTTACATCCCAAAGGGCAACACTGCCCCAATTCAAACTGAAAACCAGCTGTGTAAACAAAGTAAGGGCGAGGGGCAGGTGTGTAAGATATGAAGGGAGAGACACATGACACACTTGACCATTCAGAGATGTAACTCCATGGAACCTGAGTGCTAGATCTATGACAGAGAATATGCCAACTCTGTGGATGCAAACCTCATGTCCTGTAAGTTAGTTTTAATGTACTGATCGAACTGTACAGTGGTGGATTCCCATTTTAGTAAGGAATACAAGAATGATATAGCATATATTGTATATACAAAATAAGACTATATCCATATTCTATCTATCCAAATAGTTACTGCTATATAGTCCATAATAAACTGTTTGCTGTTGTCTGCCTTCACATACACACACACACACAGGCACACACACACACACACCTGCTCATCAACCAAGTTAAGCTATCAGAATTTTAGTAGTATTCATAATTATCTTGCATGTTCCTTTGCTTGTCCTATATTTTTCCCCTTGATTTTGTCTCGTTTCTAGCCCTTAAGTTTATTATGCATTTATTACATGGTATCCTGCCCTCTATATTTGGTTTCCCCAGGTTTTAGTCTAAGCTCTGTACTTCAAGGACCTTTTTGGGTTAATTATTCTAGCACTCTTCACCCTGGACTTTGATATGCCCTCCTGGGCCCTTTTGGGGTCAGCCTTTGGTTTGGATCTGCAAATCTGCATGTGAACAGAGTTTCTGTGTATGGGAGAGGTCAAAATAACTGTAAATAATCTTTCGTTTTAAAGTTTATTTATTTCTTTTAAGAGAGAGAGAGCGCAAGAGAGAGAGCATGCACACACACACACGCGTGTCCCAGGCAGGCTCCACACTGAGAGAATGTTATAGCAGAATAACATTTGGGGTCTGAACCCACGAACTGTGAGATCATGACTTGAGCCAAAGTCAGGTGCTTAACCAACTGAGCCATCCAGGCGCCCCTAAATAATCTTGAATAGATTTCCACAAATCATCTTTTAGAATTCTGTATGTCTCTTAACAGAACCATAATAAATATCTTGTTTTTCAAACATGCTGTTCATCAGAATTACCTATAGAGCTTCTTAAAAACATTTACATTCAAGTGCCATTCCTGGAGATTATAATTCAGCAAGTCAGAAGCAGGTCCCTGGCATCTATATACTGAAAGCATCATACTTGATCCAGCTGGGCAGCCAGAATTAACAAACACTATTATAAAACTTGCAGGAGACCGTTCATCTTTTCTTTCTTTCACTACAGCCAAGATAGGGCAAGAAAATGGAGACAAGGGTGTGGGAAAGAGAGAAGGAATAAGTTACCTTTGCCATCTGGCTTTTGAGATGAGAAAATGTGTCAGTCCAAAGCTCGGCAAAACTGCAACATAAATACGATTGGGTTGCCTTTGTTACTCCTCTGACTTATTTTTCTACATTTTTCTCCTATCTTTTGGCTTTCCACCGCTTTCCTTGACCTCCAAAACATTTGAAGGTACTCATGTTGTAATACATCTCCACCTGCTTCCTTCATATCACTCAGTCCTGTTGTTTTCTGCTT
This sequence comes from Panthera uncia, assembly GCF_023721935.1. Taxonomy (NCBI): domain Eukaryota; kingdom Metazoa; phylum Chordata; class Mammalia; order Carnivora; family Felidae; genus Panthera; species Panthera uncia. The sequence continues at coordinate 102,619,106 of NC_064809.1, read as the reverse complement.
ATCTTTCGCTTTCCTGACAAGTAAAACTCCCAACTTTGTTTGTTTCAGGTATACATAAGAAATGCAAGCAGCACTAAAATACTATCAGCTTTTCCCGCTTAAGCCTAGTATTCTTTGCCTGATAATCTCAGCTAAAATAGTTTTGATAGGAAGGCCTTTCCCAGAACTGACTCTGCCTATAGGAGGGAAAATAAGTCTGTAGCTGCTGGACACAGCTGTAACAAACCTTCCCAACATTTTTTTCTTGTCTAAATCCTGGGGCCAAAAATGTCATATCAACTCAGTGAACAATGGCAACTTCCACTCTAGAGAAGGAAAGGACCCAAGAGCAATGCTTGAGATCTGTTAACTGAGAGACTTCCATTTCCAGAGTATGAAATTTGTAGGTGTTTAATTTAATCTTCGCAGAAGATCCAAAGATTATTTTATGAATGGCTAAGTATTAAATAAATAAACTAAGAGAACCAGGGAGAGATTCTGGGGAAACGATTTGTGGGTAAACTGAAATGAGAAAACAGAGGTCTCATTCAGTCTAAAAACTACTTTTCTATCCACTGAAATGATCATTAGGATTACCATTATCACTGCCTCTGAGAAAGACACAAGGAAAAACAGGATGGGAGAAAAGACAAAGAGAAACAGTAGCTATGAAAGGCAAAGAGAATGAAACAATTTTGAACACTTACCACCCCATGCCTTTGTTTACTGCCTGCAATACCTTTTCCACTTCTTTGTCTGATTAACTCCTGCTGACCTTTTAAGACACAGTGGGTATTGCCACCCTGGGAACTCAACAGCAGCTCCCATCCCTCCCTCATAGACTGGGCTACATGTTATTCTGCTATAAGACACAGGTGTAATATTCTGTCTTATAGTACTTACTACATTCCTTTGAAACTAATGTTTGAGGATCAGAAAATAGAAACACTGGTGCCATATTTTGTGTTCTCCAAACTTTACACTGACCCGACCAACTGTTCATTAAATTTTGGTTTGCTGAAAGAAAAGTACCACTATTTTAAGAAAATATAACTATTTAAGACTGAATAAATAAAAAAAATAGCATATGAAATACCTTGGAATCATTAAAAAGAATAAGGCAACATCCTATGTGCTGATATAGAAAGATCATCATAATATGTAAAGTGAAAAAAATAAGGTAATAAACTGTTTATCTTTTGGTTCCCTAAAACCTAAGAATATAGAGTGTGCACATATATGTATACATTTTCTTTCCTGGAAAAACACACAAGAAACCAAAAATATGGGTGGGGAAACTTTTATTTTCATTTTAAAAATCTTTCTATATTATTGGAACTTCGTATTCTAAATTCTAAATGATTTTTTACAAACTAAGTTACTAACAGGGACTATCTTGTTCCTAGGATTAAGGGCTATTTTTTTTTTTTTAATCCCTTGAGGGTGAAGATGATATCTCTTACATTTTAATATCATCACTGCTTAGCACAGTATGGAACATAGGGGGCATTTGATGAATGTTGAACTACACTGAACTCTGCCTGTCATCTATTTGAGTCTTTTACTTCTTTCCCAAAGTACTTTTATGAGCCCCTCCCTCATCTCTCTTCATTGTACATGAAGTGCCAAGTACCATGCCTTGAAGACAGTAGCTGGCCAAGAAACGTTTATTCAATCATATTATCTCCTACCAGTATGAAATACAGCCACAACTAAACTACAAATTTTGATTCAATTGTGGGTTAGTAAATAAACATCCTAAAGCAACAGAACCAGCTAAGGCGATCACTCCAGAGGGAGAATCAGGTGTGGAAAAATGGGTGTGACAGAGAATACAAAACAAAGCTGAAAAAGAGGATCTCGATGGTGGTGGGAAGTACTGAGATCAGGTCTGAGACCTGATTATACACAGCAATGGCTGCAAAGGTCCAGCAGGACCACAGACGGCAGTCCTAAGATGGCACTGCCTCAAGAGGAGAGAGGGGTCCTTAGGAAGGGGAAGGCATCTCTGAGGGCATGATGACCATAAAATGAAAGAAGCAAGAAGGCAGCTGAAATGAAAGACCTTTTTTTTTTTTTTTCATTTATTTTTGAGAGACAGAGTGAGACAAAGTGGGAGTGGGGAAAGGGCAGAGAGAGAAGAAGGCACAGGATCGGAAGCAGGCAGCAGCTCTGAGCTGTCAGCACAGAGCCTGACTCGGGGCTTGAACTCACAAGCTGTGAGATCATGACCTGAGCTGAAGTCAGACGCTCAACCGACTGAGCCACCCAGGTACCCCTGAAATGAAAGATCTTATGCTGCAGGACAGCATCTCTGAATTAAAGGACACATCGAGCATCCACACCTTCCTGCAAAAGGACCTGATTATTAAAGAAACTCCATTTCACTGTACCCTCAGAAGAGGAAGCTCTTGAACTAAGAATCAAACCTCCCCCCTACATAGAACCTTACACTATTGCTGATGCAGGAAAACATTACTCATTTAATATTTTAAAAGCTGTTAAGACTCTGATTGTATTAAAGGTAACATTCTTCATTTCTTTTAGGGAAGATGAATAAAAAGACTGTAAAATAATGTAAATATATGGGTATATAGTTTGGTATAAACACTTTTCTAGTTTTAGGTTCACTTCCCTCCCAATTTTTATGTTGAAAATTTTTGTACTCAGAGAAAAGTTGGAAATAATGGCATAACAAATATATATATATGCTCCATCTAAATCAAACTGTTGTTAACTTTTTGCCAATTTGCTTTCTCTCACTCTGTATATGTCTACGTATTTACAACCTTACTTGTGTGCACCTTTCCCAAAAGAGAGTTTTGAAAACACATAAAAGAATTCAAATTCTATTAACTTTTATTTCATAAAAATCTTTGTCAGTTTTAAGGATGACCTCTATGTCACCCAGTCAAATTTCAGTAGAATTATACAATCATAATTTTTTTTACCTCTTGAACATGACTAAATGAAAAAAATCAAAACTTCATATTCACCTGGGTTTTAAAACTGAGAAAAGCATAAATCCCATCCATATGCACACATATTCTTGACCTAAAAATTCTTAGCAAGTGGGTGCTAGATGTTGATAAAGACTTCATTATACTAATAGAAAAGAGAGCTGCTAATGTTAATAGACTGAATAACCACCTAATCTGAACCAGAGGTTTTGAAACCATACCTTATGGAGAGATATAACGTATCAAGTGGATGAAACAGAGGAATTTCAGGAGGTGCTCTGGAAAGGCCAGGGGATGCAAGTCCTCCCACAATACTCTACCTTGCTCCTCAGGTACCTTCTCAGTCCAGACAGCAGTCTGAATATTGTTTTGATGCAATATTGTTATTGCACAGTTATGTTATGTTAACATAACATGTTAAGTTATGTTATTATGTTAACTTAACATGTTAAGTTAACATGTTAAGTTATGTTATTGCACAATAATACTGCACAGTTATGCAGACTTTTATTTTATTTTTGTTTACCTTTAATCATTTTTATTTTATTTATTTATTTATTTTTTATATTAAATATATTGTCAAATTGGTTTCCATACAACACCCAGTGCTCATCCCAAAAGGTGCCCTCCTCAATACTCATCACCCCCTTTCCCCTGCCTCCCACCCCCCATCAACCCTCAGTTTGTTCTCAGTACTTAAGAGTCTCTTATGGTTTGCCTCCCCCCCTCTCTGTAACTCCCCCCCCCCCCTTTCCCTCCCTCCTGATCTTCTGTTAAGTTTCTCAGGATCCATATATGAGTGAAAAGATATGGTATCTGTCTTTCTCTGCCTGACTCATTTCACTTAGCATAATACCCTCCAGGTTCCATCCACGTTGCTGGAAAAGGCCACATTTCATTCTTTCTCAGTGCCAAGTAGTATTTCATTGTATATATAAACCACATCTTCTTTCTCCATTCATCAGTTGATGGACATTTAGGCTCTTTCCATAATTTGGCTATTGTTGAAAGTGCTGCTATAAACATTGGGGTACATGTGCCCCTGTACATCAGCACTCCTGTATCCCTTGGGTAAATTTCTAGCAGTGCTACTGCTGGGTCATAGGGTATTTCTATTTTTAATTTTTGGAGGAACTTCCACACTGTTTCCCAGAGCAGCAGTTATGCAGATTTTTAAAACCAGAGTATGTTGACTCTTCAAAATACAGTAAAGAACTTTCTTCAAAAAATTATCAATATTCTTTACAAAACAGAGGCTTTGGAAATGAAAGCAAACTTTGCCACTGTACATTCACCTCAAAATAACTCAGCTTTACTATTTAAGGACATCTATATATTACAAGTATTTTTAAACAGAAGTTCTCTAAAATTTACCGCATAAAATTTTTAAATATTTACAGTTTTTAGCACTCATTAAGACCATTTTATGAACAAAAAAACCCCCTATAATATTACATAAGGTGTTGGACATCAAATTTCTTTTGCGGTAACATTAAAATTGCAAGGAAATCAGATATGCTCAAATGTTAATTCAAATGTTACTGTCAACAATAATAAAAAGGAGAGATACAAAGTAGCCGTTATGCTCAAATAAAGAGAACTATGAGACATGGAAAACTTTGTACCTTCGTGCAGGTTTTCAAATTCTTCAGATAAGAGGTGATAGCAACAACCCACACTGCAAACTCCCTTGATTTCAGGCTGGGAAGTAAATATTCGCAGGGTATTTGGAGCAAGATCACCGCAAGTATGGAGGCCTACCATCAAACAATCCTTTAACAATGAGAAGAAAAAATACATTTTGGCATTAAGAGGAGGGCTAAAAAAACATTTCAGGTGAAGATTTTAAATGTTCGTTAGACTATATGGAGCTTTTAAAAATGATCAAATTCTACCTAGAAAGTATTCTATGTTTTTTTTTTCATTATGAATAATTATTTCCTTTATAGGCAAAGTGTGTAAGATCTTTCATCACAACTAACATACTTTTGAGTTGACTTTCTAGTGGTTTTGATTACTTATCTGTTTGAATTTTCTCTGATCTCTTTTACAACTACTGTTTGCTTAACTATTAGCCAAATTAAAGCCTGGCCAGTCAAATGTAGCATCCATTACTAGGACAAACTTGTGATTTGAGACACATTTATACCTTTTAGTCAGTTTTTTTATTCACTTCTGTACAAACTGCCTATCAAAACTTTCAAAACGTTGTCATTAAGAATAAGTGTGTTAAGTTGGCAATTCTACTCCAACACCAAAAAAGTATATTCATTGCATAAAATGTGGCAATATTAAACTCAATAGAAAATTTTTGTTTTAAATTAATGTTATAACATGAATTTTATGTAACAGTTCTCCTATGAAATGCTTCTTTTAATTGCCCAAAGCCTAATTTAAATGTACACACATACAGAATGGGAACAAACACATATATTCACAGAGCTTAATCATTATACCAAGTTTGTTCTAACTTCCTCATCTGTAAAATGAGTATAATAATAGTCCCTACCTCAGTGGATAAAACTTAAATAAGTTAATACTGGTAAAATGACATAGTACAATCTCTAGCACACAATAAAATTCAGTAAATGCTTTCTATTCTTATCATCATCATGATATATGTGTAAGAGAGGTATAAATCTCTCTTTAAAAACATTTTTTTTAATATTTATTCATTTTTGAGAGAGAGAGATACAGCGTGAGTGAAACAGAGAGAGAGGGAGACACAGAATCTGAAGCAGACTCTGGGCTCTGAGCTGTCAGCACAGAGCCCTACGTGGGGCTCAAACTCACAAACGGTGAGATCATGACATTAGCCGAAGTCTGACACTTAACTGACTGAGCCACCCAGGCGCCCCTAAATCTCTCTCTTTAAACTTAGCTTAGTTCTGCCTAAAGATAATACAAGAACATTTAACTTCATTCTTTACTATAGTCATCATATGATATTAGTTAATAATATTATCAAGTGGCAGACAAAAATATGCAATCACTATTTTATCCTAATGATAAAATATTTAAATATTATATATGTTGTTATAAAGAGGAGAGGGGAGGTATTAATTAATTTGGGTTATTATGTTAATTCACTGTAGGACTCAAGGAATATTCTCCCAGTACATCTTATATTAGACAGATTCTTGTAATAGTTTGCATATAGCTTTGATCATACACTTTCAACAAGATTTTGAAAAATATAAACATATGATAATAGGCACTAAAATTTATGTATTTTGAAGTTAGTTAAAGTAATTGGGATTGTTTATCCCTAAGAGAAAGTTAAGGTATAACTTAATTACTGATTTCATATGTAGGTAAAACAATTAATGAGAACTAACCAGTTTCCCTTATCTAGTGAAATACAAATGTTCAGAAAAAAAAATTCCTCTTTCTAAAAGGACAAAACACTGGTTGACTACCAAACAAGGATTAAATAAAAATACTAGTCAGTTACCAAACAGGAATTGAAATTTACAAGGAACTCTACTATCTTTTGTTTATTCATTTCTTTAGGGAAGAATTTCTGAAAAATTTAGTAAGAATAGAGTATTACAACTTCAAAAGCTACGTTGTTTTTTTAAGATAATGAGGCCAAATGATTTCTAGAATCTCCTCTACTTAACATGCAATACTGCCTTTGATTAAGATATTTTGTCTCTCAATTACATGATCTGAATTACTTATAGTTTAGAAAAAGTTCAATTCATTTAAAAAGTACTCAAGCTACTCTTGCTCAAGAAAATTGCATTATTTGGTTACCAAGGCTAATGTTAAACATAATATTGCCCTAGCTACCCTTTTACTGCAAATTTAAATTAAAATGTTAAGAGTTTTCTTGGACTGGAATTTTGAAAATCCCTACATTGAATAATAAAACTTATCTTGCTAGCTTTTGTGCTAGTACTTCTGTTTGATTTAGAAGGCTTGAAATGAGTGGAGGGCACTCTATTCTGGAAAACTGTTAATTGTCTGATTGTCAGATTTTATACTCTTGGCAGATTTTACAGCTATAGGAATCATGAAAAACTGCATATAATTTTATTTTCTTGGTCCTTTAGATTAATGTAATCAAATAAGATATGTAGGTTAAGTAAGCTACAATTAAAATTTAACTCTATGTCTTGAGTATTTTTGTAAATTAAATTAAGGAATTCAAAAGTGAAATCACCTCCAGGTCTTTAATAATATCATGCAGTTCTGAATCAGCAGTGATAAAAGATGTTAAAGGTGAGTATATATTTGATTCATTTGACTTTGATATCATTTTTCTTCTCTCTTTATTTGCTTCAGACATATTTCTCTTAGATGTTTGCAATGAAGTAGGTTCTACAGCATTAATAGGCAAAAGGTCTATAAGAGAAAAGGCATTTTCAAAACACAAATTTTCTTCTCGATGTGAATACACATGTAGGTTTTCCATTTGTGTTCTAATGTTAGAAATTACAGAATCCGAAAAATCTGGCAAAAAATCCGAGGTAGACATCTTTCCTTGATTTGCAGGACTGTTGTTACATATTCCCTCAATATCTACTTTATATTTAATTTCATCTTGTACTTTCCTTTCTTTTGACATTTTTAATGCCAGTCCATTGCCATCTAATTTTGACCGAGTACGATAGACTTTCCAATGTTTCTTCAATTTCCTGTTTCTCTCCTTAGCTCCATGAGTATTGGTATTTGAGGAATCAATTCCATAAACTTTTAAGCCATACTTCAAGGACAAAAAAGAGCTTAGGTAGCCTTTTCCAGAACCCAGGTCAATTACCTAAAGTAAGAAAAAAGAATGAATGAAAGGATTTTAGTCAGATAAGAATAGAAAACATTCTCAGTATCTTTTTAAAAAACAAATAAAGAAATGGTTGTATAATTTATACAACCTGTTATGTTTATTTTTTATTTTAATTCTTTGATTCCTATTAAAAACCAACCACTTTCATCAATTTTATTCAACATTTTAAAAGAGGTTCTAGGTTGTATAATACGTCAAGGAAAAGATGTAAAAGACCTAATGGGAAATAAAACTGTCACTCTTCATAGAGGACATGATTGTCTACAGAAGGTCTACAGGAATATACAAAAAGCTAATAAAACTAGAAAGTGAATTTAGCAATGCATCTGGATACAGGATCATTAGAAATTAATAATGAACCATCAAAACATATATAATAGCAAAGAACAATTAGATAATAAAATTTAAAACAAATTGAATTAAAATAGCATAAAAATAGAATATCTAGGAATAAATTTAACAAAGGTTCTGAAATAGCTATTCACTGAAAACTATAAAAGCAGAGAAAAAAATTGAAAGATCTAAATAAAGATATATCATTCATGAAATGAATGTTCATGAAATGGCAGACTCAAAATGAAGATGTCAATTCCCCCAAAATGACTTACATATTCAACAAAAATCCTAATCAAAATCCCAGCAGATTTCTTAAAAAAAAAAAAAAAATCACAAGTTGATATTATAGTTTATATGAAAAGGCAGAGTACCTAGTATAACCAAAACAATTTTGAAAAAAAAAAAAAATAAGGTTGGAAGATTACCCTGATTCAGGAAATAATATAACACTATAATAATCAAAAACAGAAATAGACTCACACTTACATAATCAACTAATTTTTGACAAAATGACTAAGGTAATTCAATAGAGAAGATAATGTTTTCAACAAATGGTGCTGGTATAATGGATGTAAGTCTGGGGGAAAAATGCCTGTCACACAGCAAACACAAAAATTAATTAAAAGTGGATCACAAATCAGGAGCACCTGGGTGGCTTAGTGGGTTAAGCATCCAACTTTAGCTCAGGTCATGATCTCATGGTCTGTGGGACCAAGCCCCTTGTTGGGCCTGCTGACAGCTTGGAGCCTGGAGCCAGCTTCGGATTCTGTGTCTCTCTCTGCCCCTCCCCAGCTCACGCTCTGTCTCTCTCAAAAATAAATAAACATTAAAAAAAAAAGTGGATCACAAATGTAAATGTGATAGTAAAAACTATTAAATTCTGGAAAAAAACATGAGAAAATCTTTGTGACACTTGGCAAAGTTTTCTTATGTAGGACATAAAAGTAGGAACTACAAAAGAACTAATTGAAAAATGGACTTTATGAAAATAAAAATTTTGCTATTAAAAATATGGTTAAAAATATTTGCAAATATATATCTGACAAATTGTTTGTATCTAGAATATAAAAAATATATAATAAATATAAATAAATATAATATAAATGTATAAAAATTAAAATATATAATAAATACAAATAAATATAAATATAAAATAAAAAATATATATTACAACTCAATAATAAGACAAGCAAACAACTTACAATTGGGTAAATATTTGAATGCACACTTCATTAAGGAAGACATACAAATGGCCAATAGGAAAAGATGCCTACTATCACTAGTCATCAGGGAAATGCAAACTAAAATCATAACGAGACGCACATAAATGTCAAGTGGTACAGGCACTCTAGAAAACACTGGCAGCTTATAAAGTTCAAACTTACACTTAGCTTACAACCTACAAATCCCATTCCAGGCTATTTGCCCAAGACAAATGAAAACATGTCCACACAAAATCTTGTATGTGAATATTCATAGCAGCTAAAAAAAATGGTAACATCTAAAATATCCATCAACTTGTAAATGGCAAAACAAATTGTAGTATATTCATACTATAGCATAAAGGAAAAACCAAGAGTAAATACAACATTGATGACTCTTAAAAGCTGTGAACTAAAGGAAACAAGTCAAAAATAAGTTCTCATTCTATTTGATTCCATCTACACGATGTTCTAGAAAATTCAAAACTACAAGCAGAGCAGGGGTGCCCAGCTTGCTCAGTTGGTAGAGCAGGTGACTCTTGATCTTGGGGCCATGAGTTTGGGCCCCACTTTGGGGGTGGAATTTACTTAAAAAAAGAAAAACAAAACAAAACAAACAAACAAAAACAACTACAAGCAGTTCAATAGTTACCTGAGAATGGAGAAAGAAATATTTTGTGAAAGGGAATGAGGAAACTTTTTATGGTGACAAATATTTTTTTATTATGATGGTGGTTACACAACTGCAGACACTTACTAAATTAATCAAAATGTACACCTAGAATTGGTTAATATGTAAATTATACCTAAATAATGCTAAAAATAAGAGAAATATTATCAAGATTATTATTGTACTGCCATGTCATTTCGCAAGAAATAAATGGACAATTATAGGAATACTCTCTTAAGAAATATCTACTCTTATTATGTCTATCCTAAAATCAGTTAAAACCTGGTATAAGTCACTCAAGAAAACACTCTTATACTTGAAGTAATGCCAATAATTAAGTCCTCAAAAAATTTAGGATCTTGCAATTCAAATGAATACTCCAATGAGTTACTCATACGTAACACTCCAATAAATAATTCCCATAAATAAGCTTATACCCCTTTTGATGTTCATCTCTGGGCTAGATATTATGGGAAATACATAAGCATTATACATCTTGATCTTAAGGAATTACAACCTAACTAAAGATACAGTACATATCATAAATATAAGGGCTATGCAGTAGAAACTCTATTAGTTTCCCCATATCTGAATCTCCAGTGAAAGCGAAGCTCTCCATTCCTTTCCTTCCATGAAGCACACTGATGCTGATGACAAGCTTAAAGTTAGCAAACAGCGAGTTGTTGCTAGCATCAGCACATTTGTTCCTACCAATGTAGATGTTTTCTTAACAAGAGATAATTGAGTTTGCTCCTTAATCTGTTTATGGCCAATTCCACTTGTGAATCAAGATATTTGTAATTCCTCTGGTTGTAAGATGGCTCTAGAAAGTCTGAGAATCATGTGTTCACAACAGAACATCTAAAAACCTTTTCAGTAATGGGCAAATTTTCCTAGAAAATCTGTCAGCTGACTCACACTTCTATTTTATTAATCCAAGTAGACTTTTATCTCCCTCCAAATTGGTCTTTTAGTAGCAATATGTAGTGTCAGCAATACAATGAAAACCTCTGTGGAATTAAGTAACATGCCGTGCAACTTTTTGCCTTCAAACTACGTGATCTGAATAGCAAAATCTCCACCATCCTGATCTTCTATCCCTTACCCACAATAGTCATTTCCTTCCTGGGTCAACTTACGGGTTTGAAAATAAAGGATTCTCCAGTCCAATGCCTGGTGGGAGGTATCTTCCTAGTCTCCTAATTCTGTTTAGTATGGTACTATACTTCATATAGAAGAGTTATACTTTGTTGTCTGACCTAGAGATCTAACTACCATTCTAGGCTACGAACCTAAAATTTATAAATCCAGTATGAAATTCTTCCATGAACTTCATACTCATATATCTAACAGTCTACCAAACATTTCCACTTGAATACCTAATAAGAATTTCAAATTTAATGTGTTCAGAATGAAGTTCTTGATATTCTCTGTAAAACCTGCCTTTCCCATAATATTCTCCATCATAGTTAATGATATCTCCGTACATATTTCCAGGTGGAGATTAGGACTCCTTTCTTTCTCTTATACTCTCCATATGAAATGTGAGCAAATCTATAATCTCAGCAACTGCACCCTGAGCCTAGCTTACTGCAACAACCTCCTCATAGTCTTCATGCTCCCATCTTTCCCTCAAGTCTATCTGATCATACCTCTCCTCTTAGCAAAATCTCTCATTGACTTTAATCTTATCTCTTACTAATCTCCTTTGTTACTGGGATTTTTGCCTTAACTCAAAGCTCTTCTCATGCTCAGATAGGAGCCAATTTCTGAAAGAACTAGCCTGAATATCTATAAAGACTATGGTTAAAAAGTGCAAAGACAGTGCTCCTCAACACAGCAACCAGAGTGATTCAGTGTGTCCAATCATTTCCCATCTCATTCAGGATAAAAGCCCAAAATATCACAATGGCCTCTGAGACTCTACAACTTCATGACCTGCCTTCTACCACTCCAACCTCAGCTCCTACTGCTTTGCCCCTGCTCTCTCCACTGGAGTTTATCTGGCTTACTGGCTGTTTTAAGAAGACACTAGGCATAGTCTTACTGTAGGATCATTGAGCATGTTATTGCTTCTCCCTGAAAAGCTTTTTCGTCCAGGTATTCTAATGGATAACACTTTTACCTAGCAAGAGAGGTCTTAATTCAAATGAGTTTACAATGCGTTACTTGTTCCTCCCTTCCTAATCAAAAACTTTAATTCCCATCTCTGAATCAGCTACTTCCTTTATTTTTATTTATTTTTTTCTCTTTAAAGTGTATCAACATATACTTATATACAACTTATGATCATTTTTTTATCTATCTCTCCTCATTAGAATATAAATGCCATAAAGGCAAAGATATTTTTTTGTTTTTTCACTACTGCATCCTCAGTATCTATAACAGTGCCTGACACATGGTAGGAACTAATGAAATATCTGTGAAATGAATGCATGCACACAGGTATGAATGAATGAACATATTCTGGAAACAAAAGTTAAGAAGCCTTGGTAATGTTAGTGAGAGGCAAAGGTTTCTGGCATGTAGGCAGCAATATAGTTGAATCAAAAATGAATTCCGTTTGTCCTCTTCTCTGGTGTCTGTGGTCACTAGTAAAGTTAAGAATTTCAGAATCTGGGTTTCTATCTATCCCCATGAAATCTGTACCTATTAAATCAGCATTTTAAAAGTAAAAGCTGTACATATATAATAGAGATCTTAAACTTCATTATTGTGAGAATCAAATACTGCTATAAAGTGATATCAAGAGAAAGCCTTTGTAAGTCTGTATTTTAGGTTATTTCATTCACTAAGAATAAGCCTCACTGCTATAATAAAGTCTCCTTAAAGCAGGCCTAACATGATACATTAAAGTATTTCAAAATTTTTTCTCTGCACTTTAGAAATAAAATACTGTGCTGGAGGTGGAGTTAAGGTGGTGGAGCAGTATGGAGACCCTGAACTTGTCTCATCCCTGAAACGCAGGTAGATCAGCACCAAACTATTTTGAATACCTGGGAAATTGATCTGAGGATGAACACAACAATCTGTATAACTTAAGCCACAGAACTCACAAGGTATATGGAACAGAGAGGTGAACTGGGGGAGAGAAAAGCTGTGGAGGGTATGGAGCCATTTTCACAGAAAGAGGACACAAACAGAAAGAGAAAGGGGGAGAGTGGAGGGCATCTGGAGATTGCAGGAAAAACATTCCCTTGAAAGTAGCTGGAGAGAAAGAGAAAGAGTGAAAACACTTGCAGGGGACTAAACAAGAAATTTGTTCCCCAAAACCACAGAGGGGAAGAAAGGAGAGGGTTTCAATACCACTATGATTCTATAAACAGTGGAGCACACAGTCTAAAGGTTTGGAGATCACTGTCTGGTGGCACTCTGGTGAGGAAGTAGGGTGAATCCTCAGAAGCAGGCAATGCAGGCTGAGGGGTTCATGTGCCACATGGGGAGAAGTGGTTCCCCTCCTTGGAGAGCATTTGGTAGAGGTCATACAGCCTCCCCACAGCCAAAGGTCCCAGCAGACCCCCGGAGAGCGGTGTTTGCTGGCATTGGGACAAAGATGCCAGGCAGCAGTGAGACCTGGGGCCGCCTGTGTGTTGTGATTTGCCATAATCTCTGAATGACCACACAAACATTTTCTGGGGCAAGCCGGCACCCAGCCATTGCTCATTAAGACCCTCCCACAGAGAGTCGGTGCAGATCCAAGTCACCAGGGTCTATGAAGTGCGGGGTTTTGAAACACAAACCCACCTGAGACAAAACTCTGGAGCTGGAAAGAGGTGCCAGACAGCTTGGACACGGACAAGGTAGAGGCAGGGAGTGGATGGAGGCCTGAGACAAAGGAGGGGTGCTTGATTGTAGGTCAGTGGGAGTGTGAAGTTCCTGTGTCAGAGACTAGGGAGCTGGGTAAAACCATTTCCACCTGGCCGTGTGCACGTGCACACACAATGATCCACCCCAGTAAGCTAAACAGTGCCACCTACTGGAGAACGGAGTCATTATACCAAGCCCCATCCAATTGTGCCCTCCAAGCACGTCCCCCAAAAGATGGCGGGGGCGGGGGGGGGGTCACTCCATGTGCTGCTTAGTGGATGGACTATAGAGAGCTTCATAGTTTCAGTTCTAGGGGAAACTGGCTGTAACTTCATTCAGGTTTCATTCTCTTTGATGGTTCATTTATTTGTTCATTTTCTTTCGTTCTGTTTTTGCTTAAATTGTTTTCTTTCTTCTCTCTTTTCTTTCTCTTTCTTGGATACAGAAAGAGAAAAAATTATTTTTTACTTTATTTTTTATTTAAAAATTTTCGTATTCTAATTCATTTTATTTTTATTCTATTTTATTCTATTTTTTAATTTTTAAAATTTTTCTTACCTTTTTCCCCCCTTTTCCTTTTTTTCTATCAAGTTTCTTTCAACAAGCAGAATGAAACACACCTAGGATCTAGCTTCTTTTGTTTGATCTTTGATTTGTTTTTTATTTTTAATATTTAATATTTTATTTTATTATTATATTCTCTTCCTCCAAAATGACAAAATGAAGGAATTCACTCCAAAAGAAAGAATAGGAAATGACAGCCAGAGACTTAATCAACACAGATATAAATAATATGTCTGAACTAGAATTTAGAGCCATGATAGTAAGAATACTAGCTGGGGGTGAGAAAAAGCATAGAAGACACTAGAGAATCCATATCTGTGGAAGTAAAAGAAATAACACCTAGTCAGACTGAAATTAAAAATGCTATAACCGTGATGCAATCTCGAATGGATGCCACAATGCCAAAGATGTGCAAAGCAGAGCAGCAAATCAGCAATACTGAAGATAAAATTATGGAGAATAATGAAGCAGGAAAAAAAGGGAAACAAAGGCAAAAAGAATATGATACAGACTTAGAGAACTCACTGATTTATCAAGAAGGAATAACATCCAAATCATAGGAGACCCAGAAGATGAAGAGAAAGAAAAGGGACATAAGGTTTATGTGAACAAATTATAAAGGAAAACCTTCCTAATCTAGGGAAAGACACAGACATCAAAATCCAAGAAGCACAGGGAACTCCCATCAGATTCCACAAAAACCGACCATCACCAAGACATATCATAGTCAAATTCACAAAATACACAGACAAGGAAAAAATTATGAAAGGAGCAAGACAAAAAAGTCCTTAATCTATGAGGGAAGACAGACCAGGTTCACAGCAGACCTATTTACAGAAGCTTGGTGAGCCAGAAAGGAGTGGCAGAATATATTCAACATCCTGAACTGGAAAAATTTGCAGCCAAGAATTCATTATCCAGCAAGGCTGTCATTCAAAATAGAATGAGAGATAAAGATTTTCCCAAACAAAAGCTAAAGGAGTTCGTGACCATTAGTTCAACACTGTAAGAAATTTTAAGGGGGATTCTTTGAGTGGAGAAAAGGCAAAAACAAACAAACAAAAAGAACAAAAGCAACAAAGACCAGAAAGGACCAGAGAACATCACCAAAAACAACAACTCTACAGGTAACACAATGGCACTAAATGCGTATCTTTCCGTACTCACTCTAAGTGTCAATGGACTACACACTTCAATCAAAAGCCATAGAGTAATCAGAATGGATAAGAAAACAATATCCATCCATATGCTGCTAACAAGAGACTCATTTTAGACCTAAAGACACCTGCAGATTGAAAATATAGGTATGGAGAACCATCTATCATGTTACTCGTTGTCAAAGGAAATCTGGAGGAGCCATACTTATATCAGAAAAACTAGATTTTAAAATAAAGACCATAACAAGAGGTGAAGCAGGTAATATATCGTAATTATATATATATATATATATATATATATATATATATATATATATCTTAATTAAGGGGCTTATCCACTAAGAAAATGTTACAATTGTAAACATTTATGCCCCCAATATGGCAACACTGAAATATATAAATCAATTAATCACAAAGAAACTCATTGATAATTATACCATAATCGTCGGGGACTTCAATCCCACTTACAGCAATGGAGAGATCAGCAAAGCAGAAAATCAATAAGGAAACAATGGTTTTGAATGACATACTGGACTGGATGGACTTAAAAGATATATTCAGAACATTTCATCCTAAAGCAGCAGAACACATTCTTCTTGAGTGCACATGGCACATTCTCCAGAACAGATCACATACTGGGTTACAAAATTAGCTCTCAACAAGTACAAACAAGTACACACATGCAGTGTGTATTTTCAGACCACAATGCTATAAAACTTGAAATCAACCACAAGAAAAAACTTGGAAAAACCATGAATACTTAGAGATTAAAGAAGATCCTACTAAAGAATGAATGGGCTAAATCAAGAAATTAAAGAGAAAGTTAAAAAGTACATGGCAGCCAATGAAAATAAAAACACGATAGTCCAAAACCTCTGAGTTGTGGCAAAGGTGGTCCTAAAAGCGAAGTATATAGCAATCCAGGCCTTCCTAAAGAAGGAAGAGAGGTCACAAATACACAACCTAACCTTATACCTAAAAGAGATGGAAAGAACAGCAAATAAGCCCAAAACCAGCGAAGACGGGAAATAATAAAGATTAGAACAAAAATCAATAATACAGAAATCAAAAAACAAAACAAAAAATAATAGAACACATCAATGAAACTAGGAACTGGTTCTTTCAAATAATTAACAAAATTGATAAATCCCTAACCAGACTGATCAAAAAGAAAAAGGAAAGGACCCAAATAAATAAAATCACAAAAGAGAAGAGATCACAACCAACACCACGGAAATATAAACAATAAGAGAATATTATGAGCAATTATGTGCCGATAAATTGGGCAATTTTAACCAGTAAAGCAATTGAATCAGTAATCAAAAATTTCCCAACAAACAAGAGTCCAGGGAGAGATGGCATTCTGGGGGAATTCTACGAAATATTTTAGGAAGAGTTAACACGTATTTCTTTAAAGTTGTTCCAAAAAACAGAAATGGAAGGAACACTTCTAAACTCATTCTACAAAGCCAGCATTACCTTGATTCCAAAACCAGACACTAAAAAGGAGAACCCACTAAAAAGGAGAACTACAGACAAATTTTCCTGATGAACACGAATGCAAAAATTCTCAACTAGCCAATCGGATCCAACAATACATTAAAAGAATTATTCACCATGATCAAGTGGGATTTATTCCTGGGATGCAGGGCTGGTTCAATATCAACAAATCAATGTTATACATCATATTAATAAAACAAAGGATAAAAACCACATGATCCTCTCAATAGATGCAGAGAAAGCATTTGACAAAATACAGCATCCTTTCTTGATAAAAACCCTCAAAAAAGTAGGGATAGAAGAAACATACCTCAACATCATGAAGACCATATATGAAAGACCCACTGCTAATATCATCCACAATAGGGAAAACTGAGATCTATCCCTATAAGGTCACGAACATGACAGGGATGTCTACTCTCACCACTGTTATTCAACATAGTGTTGGAAGTCCTAGCTGCAGCAATCAGACAACAAAAAGAAATAAAAAGCATCCATATCAGCAAGGTAGATGTCCAACTTTCATTCTTCACAGACAACATGATACTCTATGTGGAAAATCCAAAAGACTACACCCAAAAACTGCTAGAACTGATACATGAATTCATCAATGTTGCAGGTTATAAAATCAATGTACAGATATCAGTTGCATTTCTATACACCAATAATGAAGCAACAGAAAGATATCCAGAAATTGATCCCATTTACAATTGCACCAAAAACCATAAAATACCTAGGATAAACCTAACCAAAGAGGTGAAAAATCTATACACTGAAAACTATAGAGAGCTGATGAAAGAAATTGAAAAAGACACAAAAAATGGAAAAACATTCCATGTTCATGAATTGGAAGAACTATTGTTAAAATGTCAATACTACTCAAAGCGATCTACATATTCAATGCAATCCCTATCAAAATAACACCAGAATTCTTCACAGAGCTAGAACAAACAATTCTAAAATTTGTATGGAACCAGAAAAGACCCTGAATACCCAAAGTAATGTTGATGAGGAAAACCAAAGCTGGAGGCATTACAATTCTGTAATGCTTACAATTCTGTAAGCTGTATTACAAAGCTGTAATCATCAAGACAGTATGGTACTGGCACAACAACAGTCACAAGGGTCAATGGACCAGAACAGAGAACCCAGAAATGGACCCACAAACGTATGGCCAACTAATCTTTGACAAAGCAAGAAAGAATATTCAATGGAAAAAAGTCTCTACACCAAATGGTGCTGGGAAAACTGGACAGTGACATGTAGAATAAACCTGGACCACTTTCTTACACCATACACAAAAATAAGCTAAAAATGGATGAAAGACTTAAACATAAGACAGGAAGCCATCAAAATCCTAGAGGAGGAAACAGGCAACAACCTCATTGACCTTGGACGCAACAAGTCTGGAGGCAAGGGAAACAAAAGCAAAAATGAACTTTTGGGACTTCATCAAGATAAAAAGCTTCTGCACAGTGAAGGAAACAATCTATAAAACTAAAAGGCAACCGATGGAATGGCAGAAGATATTTGCAAATGACATATCTGATAAAGGGTTAGTATCCAATAACTATGAACAACTTATCAAACTCACCACTCAAAAAACAAATAACCCAGTGAGGAAATGGGCAAAAGACATGAATAGACACTTTTCTAAAGAAGACATCCGGGGCGCCTGGGTGGCGCAGTCGGTTAAGCGTCCGACTTCAGCCAGGTCACGATCTCACGGTCCGTGAGTTCGAGCCCCGTGTCAGGCTCTGGGCTGATGGCTCGGAGCCTGGAGCCTGTTTCCGATT
>NC_064809.1:102511730-102600246 GCF_023721935.1 Panthera uncia | reverse complement strand
AAAAAAAAAAAAAAAAAAAAGAAGACATCCAGATGGCTATCAGACATTAAAAAATGCTCAAAATCACTCATCGTTGGGGAAATACAAATAAAAACAACAATGAGATACCACCTTACACCTGTCAGAATGGATAACATGAACAACTCGCAACAACAGATGTTGGCGAGGATGCAGAGAAAGAGGAGCCCTTTTGCACTGCTGGTGGGAATGCAAACTGGTGCAGCCACTCTGGAAAACAGTCTGGAAGTTCTTCAAAAAATTAAAAATTGAACTACCCTATGACCCAGCAATTGCACTCCTATGAATTTATCCAAAGGATACAAAAATGCTGATTCAAAGGGGCACATATACCCCAATGTTCATAGCACTACTATCGACAATAGCCAAAATATGGAAAGAGCTCAAATGTCCATCGACTAATGAATGGACAAAAAAGATGGGATATGTGTGTACATACACACACACACACACACACACACACACACACACACACAATGGAATATTACTTGGCGATCAAAAAAAATGAAATCTTGCCATTTGCAACAACGTGGCTGGAACTAGAATGTATTATGCTAAGTGAAATAAGGTAGAGAAAGACAAATATCATATGATTTCACTCATGTGGAATTTAAGAAACAAAACAGATGAACATAGGGGAAGGGATGCAAAAACAAGACATAAAGAGAGGGAGACAAACTATAAGAGACTCTTAAATACAGAGAACAAACTGAGGGTTGCTGGAGGGGTGTTGGGTCAGGAGATGGGCTAAATGGGTGATGGGCATTAAGGAGGACACTTGTTGGGATGAGCACTAGGTGTTATATGCAAGTGATGACATCACTAAATTCTATTCCTGAAATCATTATTATACTATATGTTAACTAAATTGGATTTAAATAAATAAATAAATATAAACAAAAATATAAATAAAAAATAAATTTTAAAAGATTAACTTGACAAAACAATAATGTGCTGTATGAATTTGAAGTTATTTATTATGTAATATTTCATATAAATAAAAGAATAAATGTAGTCTAAGAATGAAGTTATGAAGCACAACAATAAATAGCACTTATCTTAGTTGGGTTATCACAGGGAAGATTCTACAACAAAGATTTAAGTATAACTGAACTATCTGGGAGGGAAAGAAACACTGGTAGGGAAGTAGATAAGAGAAAAGGAGAAAGAAAGGCAGCTCAGTAAAAGGTATGCTATTAAAAAAGATACCACTTTAGGGGCACCTGGGTGGCTCAGTTGGTTAAGTCTCCGACTTTGGCTGAGGTCATGATCTCACACTCCGTGAGTTTGAGCCCCGCACCGAGCTCTGTGCTGACATCTCAGAGCCTGGAGCCTGCTTCAGATTCTGTGTTTCCCTCTCTCTCTGCCCCTCCCCACCTCATGCTCTGTCTCTCTCTGTCTCTCAAAAATTAAATATTAAAAAAAAAAGATACCACTTTAGCACAAGCTGGATTTAATCACAATGGGAAACTGAGAGCTAGTGTAGACAACATAGTTCACAATCATCTTACCTGAAATGTTAAGGAGTTAATGTATCTGCACATCAACTTGTATCAATCATTAATTCAAGGCTACTCACGGGGAGGAATTAATTCCCAGAACTTGTATACAGGTAGTGCTTGCTTTAGCAGTCAGAGAAAACCGATAGGGAAAAATGCAGATACTGCCAGGTAGAAGGCAAGCTGGCACACTAATGAAATGCCTGAGAAAATTTAGGTTAGACCTCCAACAGTGTCTGCTATAACAATGAACCAACCAGCCACCCTATGAATGAGAATGAGTATTTCCACTGTGCAGGACTATGTCTTCTTTCCATATCTCTCTCGTTGCTTCCTCGACCAGCAGTAACAACTATTCTTAAATTATTGTTCATGATTCCCCTGCTTCTTTAATAGCTTTTTTGTATGTATTTTTTCCATTAAGAATATACCATTATTTTGCTGAAGAGCTTTAAAAAAGTGGTACTAAAAAATATGTAGTCTTCTGTAAATTTTTTAGTTTTCCATTCAATTCTATGTTTCTTATGTTTAGCCATATGAGATGTATTGCAGTAGTTTAAATTTTACCGTGTAATTGCCCCTTTTAGTCCAGCTGAGTATCACTGCCTGTTACTGATCTTGACAGGTACTGGTAGGTAGGATACACTAGAAAAAAGCTGAAAATTAACTGCCTTAGCTCTTGCCTCTGACCCCTACCCTAGAGATCTAGGTTGTCACAAGTGGCTCTGGATGCCTAGCCCAAGCTTTCATTGTTTTCTAGTCGCCCTCAAACTCTCCACAAGTCTGGAAGAATCCATGGAAAATATTCTAATACCCAAAAAAACTGAAGGAGGGAAAATTCTCTACTACTCCCAGAGATTGTTCTTGTAGAGATAAGAAAACTAATTTACTATTTTTTATGAGCCAGGGATAAGAAAAATAACTTACTATTTTTATAGGTTAATATAGGCAATCTTTGATTTTAATTTAACATCTGTTTTTACACATTACCATGTTTCCCAAAAGCTACTTTCACAACAGGAATGCATTGTGATTCTCCAATTTCTAACACATAGTTTCTTTGAGTTACTATAATGAGGCAGGTACCCCAGACCACAGCTTGGTAATCCACCTCCTCAGAACACCCAGTGGCAAACAATTTTGCCAAATGTCATTATCATAATGCTGCCTCAAGTTGGAAACATAAGAAAGACAATTTTTTTTTAATGTTTATTTCTTTTTGAGAGGGAGAGAGAGAACAAGCACGACGAGCAGGGTAGGGGCAGAGAGAGAGAGGGAGACAGAATCTGAAGCAGGCTCCAGGCTCTGAGATGTCAGCACGGGGCTTGAAACTCACAAACTGTAAGACCATGACCTAAGCTGAAGTTGGATGCTTAACCGACTGAGCCACCCAGGCGTCCCAACAAAGATAATTTAAAAGACTGAAATTTGTGGTAAAACATGAATAGTCATATCTTATTTTTAGTATAAATTTGTTATATTCACACTATATTGGGAAATGAGAGCACATATTTAAAACGTCTGACATATGTAACTTCAGCTATTATTTAATGACATTTAAATGCTAGACAGTGATAGTAGACAAAAAGATATGAATGATACAAAAAAAGGCAATTACCTTAACACCTGAAAATACAGACAAATTCTCTTACCTGCTTTATTCCACAGTAATCAGCAATACTGCTGATCAGCTCTGACATAACCTGAACTTCATGAGACTTTTTCAAATTCATAAACTCATCTGGTTTCACATTTTCACCTGAACAAAAGTAAAACAAAATTAAAATACTGCTATCAAAGGAACAAAATGTAATGAAAAATCATCAGTTAATGTTCATGTTTTCTGCAATTACATGTGACAATAACATATTCTATTGTGTCTGCATGATAAATCTCTATTAGTTTAGCTGCTATGAATCAAAATTTGAATTAAGAATATAAATAAGAAGATGACCCATAGAACATTATTAAAAATGTTCCTTGACAGAAAACACAATTAACTACAAAGGAAAGGACTGATAACTGAACTACAATGTAGGAAACAATGGGGAGATCTGTAACTAAGTTATTCTGTATAATTCATAAGAAAGATTGACACAAGCCAATCTATCAGTGCTCATGATAGAAAGTCTAACAATAAATTAAGAACACGTTGGAAAGATATACATATATGAACAATCTACTGCTTCTAGTACTAAAAAAATGCATACATACACATACACAAACACACCTACCAGTTCTCTGTTTTTGATTTCCTCGAAGGGCTGTAAGCAACTGTTCAAAAGGAGTACATATTCCCAAGTTTTGTACAGAATAATATCTCACAGCCAAAGCAAAGGCTTCCACACTCACCAGCTTCTGGGAAGTTTCACAAAATATTTGGGGAAAATTGGCAATACCTAAAAAAAATGAGGGTAAAAAGAAAAATGTTAGCAATAACTAGTTAATAGCTAACTTGGGTGAGATTTAAAAAATGAATGAAAAACACTGGATTTTTACAATGAATTACAATATTTCCATTTTGGTGTGAATTTTGAAAATATCTCTAATGACTCCATTATATTTATTATTTCGATTATTAGCTATTTGTAGCACCTGGTTTTCTCTTCGTGCTCACAATTATATATTTAAACTCTAAATTAAAATGAGTCTTTTTTTTTTTTTTTGGTCCCAAAAGCCAAAAAAAAAAAAGATAAAAGTTTAAAATATTGCTAAATTGCGGGTGCCTGGGTTGCTCAGTCAGTTAAGCATCCAACTTCAGCTCAGGTCATGATCACATGGTTCTTGAGTTTAAGCCCCACTAAGCCCCACGTCAGGCTCTGTGCTGACAGCTCAGAGCCTAGAGCCTGCTTTGGACTGTGTCTCCCTTGCTCTCTGCCCCTTCCCCACTCGTGCTCTGTCTTTGTCTCTCAAAAACAAATAAATGTTAAAAATTTTTGAAAAAAAATATTGCTAAACTGTAGTCATTACATAATTTATGAACAGTCTGGCTGACCTGCGACTGTGAATTTAAAGGCAATCAGCCTGCATGCACTGCACGGTTATTCCCCGTGCACACTGCATGTAGAATGATGGCAATGTCCCCAATGGTATAAATGTTACTGTAAAAGAGCCCTGCATCATTTGCACCATGTAGAAATTTTGTGTGCATGTGTGTTCAGCGCACTATCAAGATGAGTTCAAAAACTACTCATGTTATATTCAGGTGAAAACAGTTCATTTTCTTCCCCTGGTCAGTTTTAAACCAGGCATTCTATAAGTTTATTATAGGAACTACCGATGATTTCCAAATGCTCACTCATTAAGAAGAGTATGGTCAACTGTCGTACTGTTTGCAAACATCGGGTACCTCTCTCTGTGTGAGGATCATGCATCCTTTTGAGCTCTAGTGTGGCCACATCTCACCAAAGTGAACTACGCCATTTTCAGACAGAAGTTTTAAGAGAATCAGAAAATTCACTATGCTTTCTATTCCCAGAACTGTAATCACTAAACATGTGTCAAGATGGAACCTGAGTCCTTGAATGAGGATGACACAGACATCACCACTGTCAAACTATGCTACAACATATAGAAAAGTAAACTTCATTCTTTTTAGTGACTGAGTTTTTAGGTTTATTACTGCAGCATAAGCTCGCCCATTCTAATGGGTACACGTATGTACACTGACAGATTTGCTTTTTATTTGTTCAATTTCATTTGTCTAGGGCCATTTTCAGTACATTTAATGTATTTAGGAAGCTTACAAAAAGGGCATTCCAATTTGTCTTTAGTGGTTCAAATAAACTCTTCAGATAGATTGGTCTAATTAAGTTCATTCATTGAAAATTACTTTAAATAATTAAAAAAAACCCCACACATCCAGTGTTTAAATGAAGTATTTAAAATGTTCACCTTACGAAATCACTTCTCAGCCTTTTGGCTAAGACCAAGTGTAGTAAAATGTTCACCTTACAAAAGAATGGTACAATCCAGGAAACAACTTTGGTTCTCCCAGAGAAACCAAACTATATGCTACGAAGTCTATTCTAGCATAGCTGACCCTCCATCGTTACTTGTAAAATTATAAAAGCTTATTTAAACACAAAGAATAATGATGCTCCTGACAAAATTTAAAAGAAGAAAATTGATGGAGGCTCTCAGAATTCTAAATAAAAACTACATGTTTAGATAGTATCTTTTTGAAGTTAATTAATATCTATTAAGATGTTGGTGATAATGTTTACCATGTTAATTAATAAGAATATAGTTGGCAGAGACCTGTAACTTCCATTTCTGAATCAACAAGATAGAAATATAAGCTATAAAATTACTATAGTGGATTTATTTAAGCTATATTTCACGTATTATAAAGTTCTTTGGATATTTTACAAACTGAATTTACTAACACAGCCAAAAGAAATAAAATCCACATCAAAATATTTAGGCATGATACAGAGGGGAAAACTCAGTCAACTATTAAGTGAGACTCTCAGGTTTAAGGGCAGTCTCAACATCCCCAAGTTCCAGGGCAGCAATTTCTTAGAGTGTGATAGAATAAGAGTATTAAATCTCAAAGTGCAGAGGGACTATTATACTAGTCAGTTATTGGACAATGTTGCCAACAGAAAGAAATGTTGATGTTTCTGTTGGAAAAGTAAAGGTTCAAATCAACTTAACTATTCTACTGAAAATACTTGAAAAAAAAAAAATCCCAATCCAACCTGATCTAAATGTTGTTAATTTGCTTTTAATTATAGGCCTCAAAGTAATTTCAGAAATTTGGAAATCAAAATTACAAAACTATTATCTTTAGCAATGATTGCTTTAAACAAAAAAGATAGTGATCTGATTTAATCCATTAGTTTATGTTATTTAGGGTTACACCAGTTTATTCAGATAGTCTAGAATCTGTGAAAAATCTTTCTGAATTACAGAAATATTTCTAAAGATTCGGAGAGAGAGAGAGAGAGAGAGAGAGAGAGAGAGAGAGACATGTCATGTTCTTACCTTTGCTTCCATCTCTGAAACAGTATGTAAGAAAAGTTATGTGGCAATGGTAATAGTGTATGTGGTCCTCACAGTGCTTCTCTAAATACTTGTAGGAGCTTGGGTTTGGCAACTGGCAAAACAGAAACTACAGTGCTACTCAACTGATATTTACTTAATTATTAATTAGTTCAATTTTCTTACACAGAAAACTTTGTTTTTAAATTTGTTGCCCAATGTGCCAGCATACTATGTGGCTTGATTATTTTGTAAATGTCTCCCCCTACTGGAAGCACCTGTTCTGCTTGATTGCATGCTTTAACTCTTATTTTGGTACACCTAGATCACTATTCCACAGAAATTTCTTATAATGTAGATTAATTGGGCATGAGAGAGCAAGGGGAGCAAAGAGATGGGGAAAAGCTATTTTCTGTAAATATGAGATCAGGGTATCTCTAAGAATCTTTAAAAAAAAACAGCAGAGATCAATACACAAGGAAAGATAGAAAAGTCATATATACATGTTGGATTATAAAAATCTCAAGGTAGAGAAATGAATAATAACACTTCAAAACTAGAAATAGAAATATTCAATCAATATATTTACCTTGTACATATTTACATTTAATAAATAAAAATAAAGTTTCAAAAATAAGTGTCTGTTATTTTACCTGAATGTTATTTAGCACTTTAGGGAAGACAGAATACTGTTAGGATTCACAATAAATCAACATTATAACTAACATTTATTGCTCATATGCTATGTGTCAGGCACCGTGTTCAACAGTTTACATTTAATGGAATAGTCTAATGAGGTGATTACATAGTGGCCTCATCCCCATTTACAGAGTAAGAAACTGCAACCTAGAGAGCCAGGTTCACACACACACCAAATGGCAAGGCACGTGAACCTTGCTCACAAATCTCACTTTGATTAGCATGCCACAGCAGTCAATTCAGTGGGCAACAAATGAAAACAGGGAAGACAGCAGTTAAAACCGCTCGGCAAATCTGACGGTCCGAATCAGGTCTAGCCAGAACTCCCTCTGGCAGAGGTGCATACCATGCATGGTAATATCTGAAGATGGCTCATATTCACTTTGCTATGTTCTTAATTCTTTCACTTTACTTCCCTCAACACCTCCCTCTACTGGAAATTATTTTAAGGTTTCGAAAAATTTAAAAAGTAACTTTGACACATAGAACAACTGATAAGTCTCTGAAAAGGAAATAATGAGGTTTTATAATGAGATCTTGTTGTAGTATCTATTTCTAAAAACAAAGCAACCCGACTCCTTCATGCCATGCTAAGCCAGCACTCAGCTGTAAAGCAACACCTTGGAAAGCAACAACACCTTGTACACGGAAGGCACTCAGTAAAGAGGGGATGAATGGATGGATGAATGAATGAATGAATGAATGAAAGAAAGCAACACTTTAATACACTCACTATTGCAGTATCACCAGCTATACTAGGAGAAACAAATTCTAAGATTCTGTGGTGGCAGTGATCACGGAGGCCAGTGGGAGGACTTCAGTAGCACTGCTGAGCCTGTTAGAATAAAATCTCATCTGAGCCCTAATGACTATAATCATAAGGTGAGACAAGAGCAATTTAGAACATTTAGAATGTGATACAAGATAGAATATAATTATGTGCTAAATTTTGAGGTTTAACTGTGTTATAGGAGTTAGGACAAAGGTCACTATTGCTATTACACAGCCTAGACCTGTCCCATGGTCCAGAATGTCAAGAAAAAAATCAACAGTGCCCTCTTAATAATCATCTTCAAAGGACATGGAAATGTCTTATATTCATTTGTACATCAATATCCTACAGATGCCTCCAATTCAAAAGGCTCAAAACTGAACTGAACATTCTCATGCTCTTTAAATAATGTCTTGTTTAATGTCCTTGCTCACTCAGTGCTGAAGTTTTTCCATCATCTTAAATGCTCCCTGTGCCCTTGATCCACATATCTAGCCACTCATCAATATTAATATAAAAATGTCTTTCATTGTGGAATGAATCTCCCCATCCCATCCCCCATCATCACCACAAGGGTTCAAACTCTATTAGTTCCCACCAGTGCTACTGCAATAGCTTCACAGGTGATTTTTTTCTGATCGATAAAACTGCCATAAGCATAATAAGTGCTCAAAAGTGTTGCCTGAGTTCAATTGAACATGTTTCCTAAAATAGAAATTTACTTACATTCAATGCAAATTTAATTACATATTGTAAGGCTATAACTTCCACAACAGACTTAGGCTTTAATCTTTTATACTTGTTTAGTAGACTTCAAACCAAAGTTAAAGTCTGTCTTGCTGAACTGTGAAAATTATAGATAGGATGTTTTAAATTTTATGAATGTTTGAGTATCTCCATAATCCTGTCATTTATATAAGGAAGAAAATAAAATACATAATGTTGTTTTTTTTTTAATTACTTTATATCATCCAATTATGTCTAGGAAACTTTTTGCATATGCTACTTCAGGGCAATTTCTGGTTGCATATGAATTGAAACAGTATGTCATTCAACATGTAAACCACACTCTCAGAAAGAATAAGGAAAAATTAACAAAGAATTGACATTCATGTTCTCACTGTGCCAATATTAACATCATACTGAATGTTTAAAGTACATGTAACCATTTCAAAAGTATTTTCACATTTAACTAGTTATTTGTAACAATAAAATTAAATATAAAAATGGGAAAAACTAACCACATATTTTAACTGTAAGAGACCATTTTCATAGTTTAATTTGAAGGCAAATAAAAATATTATACAAAAATATAGCAATTTAGAAACTGATGTGGTAAATTAAAAAACAACAACAACAAAAAACAAAACAACAGCAAAAAACCCTGATAAAAAGATCAACAATTCCAAGGTGTTTTCTATGTGTGAGGTAATAACTAAACCTCAATAAAGCTAATTTGAGATTCAGTTATGGGACATGTGTCTTAGCATTTACAAAGCATATGGACAACAAATGATCAATGAGGATTCCAGGGGCACAGAAATCCCCAGTGACAATTCTGAGACGCCACATAGGATGTGCTTACTCAGGTCTCTGCACTTGTTTTCAACTCTGTCCGAGACCATCTTCTCCAGGTATTTTCATGGCTCACTCTCACTCCCTTTACGTCTGTGCTCAAATGTCACAATTTCAGTGAAAATTTCTCTGATAACTCTGTTTAAAACTGCAACCACGGGGCACCTGGGTGGCTCAGTCTGTTAAGGGTCCGACTTCAGCTCAGGTCATGATCTTGCGGTTGGTGAGTTCCAGCCCTGTGTCGGGCTCTGTGCTGACAGCTCAGAGCCTGGAGCTGCTTCAGATTCTGTGTCTCCCTCTCTCTCTCTGCCCCTTCCCTGCTCTCTCTCTCTCTCTCTCTCAAAAATAAACATTAAAAAAAATTAAAAAAAAACTGCAACCACATTCAACCCTTACCCTCTCTGATCTTTTTTTTTTTTTTTTTTTTTATAGCACTTAACACCATCTGATGTTTATAGCAAGTAAGATCCAAGAGGACACAGGTTTTTATTCATTACTGATTCCTCAGAACTTAGAATAATGCTTGGTACTTAAGTAAGTATTCAATGAATAAATGAATGAGCAAGAACTAGGTTTAAATTCTGTTTATCAGACTGTCTATCCCTGTGCGGCCATGAGTGATTTATTTATCTGCTCTAAGATTTGATTTATCCATAAAATGGGAGGAAAATACATATTTTATAATGTCATTAAAGAATACACACATACATATATGCATACAAATACATGTGAATATGTACACAAGAATTTGATGTATTTACACACATATGTGCATACATGCATACACACACACATATATACATATCACTTAATACAGAGCCCAGAACACAGTAAGCAACCCCCAAACCATGAATCTAAACTAAGTAACTAAGTATACTTAGGGTTTTGTCAGAATAGAAGGTTGAAAACACACAAATGTTTTTAGGTCCAGAATACCATATAGGATACTATGAAAGAAACCAAAAGAAAGATCAATACACATACCCAGTTCCTAAATGTGGAGCCTGCTGGGAGAAAAGAGGTTTGGGTCTGGAACTTCGGTGCAAGACCTCCATCATTAGAATGAAGGCACAACTAGGGACAAGTGAGCTGCAACTTGAGACACAACAGAGGAGTCCAAGAGCCAACCCTGGGTTCCGCATTCTAGGCAGGATGACAACAAGAATTACTCAGTGTTGGGACCCCAGTGGTTAGCACTGGCTACCACTATTGTAGCATCAGCTTTAAAGTATAGGAGAGAATTCTAATACTAACGATATTTCTCACTGAATTTAATGTGAAATTTGACAGGTAGGTTACAAGCTTGACTATGCCTTAAAGACCCGATGTAGAGTTTCAAGTTTATTAAGTTTTAATTTTCTATTACTGAAAGTCTCTATTTTCAGAAAGTAACCAAAGCCAAGAGATAGATTACTAGAAATCCAACCACTTAAAACTCCATTTAAAATCAGAAGTATTTAAAAGTAAATTAAATAAATATTTGTAAAGATTTTCTAAAGAATAAATTTTAAATTTAATAAATCAAATATGATTTTATTACCAAAATACAAAATTAATTCCGAATTGCAAAACTTTAAAAATTGGTGTTATAATTGTACAGGATACTTTAAAAATTGACCAGTAAGTGCTTTGAAATCAAACTCTGGTCACTTGTTCCTACCACAGATGTCTCATTTCCTATTCGACTGTCACTTCTTAATATCACTTTAGTCTCTACCGCCCACAGTGCCTCAACAATGTTAGTATCTTAGTAACTAACAATACCATTGACCTCTTACTGAGAAGACCAATATTTCTTTTCTACACATTGACTTGGACCTAGATTTCCATGCTTTCAAAAATAAAGAAGGCTTTCCAGTTTATTATTTGAGGCAGGACACACAAAAAGCTTTTGTCCCAAGTACACTGTAATTATAAGCATAATTAATAACTAATAGCACATCTTAAAAGGGTAAAATTAAGTCACACCTCTCTCTTCAAATTATACTTTTTTTCCATTATGCATTTCATTAACTTCAGCTTAATTTCATCTGCCATTGTTAGCTAAACCCCATTACTTACACTTCAACATTAATACAAAATAAATGTGTCTATTCTACTCTTAACTCAGTTATTATCATTTGCCAAGTAGAAGCAATACACAAAAGGAATCTGCATTAAGCATACACTTTCATTTATCTAGTTCCTACCATATCTCAGGCAGATCTTATTCTTTACTTAACTTTTGTGTTTATAATTAACCAAATCAAATCAATTATTCTTTAGGGATCATTCTTCAAGGTGGCTGCAAACAGAGCATAAACAATAAAATGTCCACCTAAATTTTAAATTCACCATTTTGTTTTCAATAACAAAGAGGGAAGAATTGAGCCTCAGTAACTGTCATTGGTGCTGCCTAGAGACACTAGAGCTATCTAGAGCTGATTAGAGATCAGCTAGAGCTGAATCTGAAATGGAGCATCCCCTAAAAAGAGGAAGGACTATTTCCAACACTTGATATTATCTACAATTGCTAAATTATGGAAACAGCCCAAGTGTCCATCGACTGATGAATGGATTAAAAAAAGATGTAGTGTATACGTACAATGGAATATGAGCCCTAAAAAAGAATATCTTGCCATTTAAAGCAATATGAATAGGGCTAGAAATATTAGGCTAAGCGAAATAAGTCAGTCAGAAAAGACAAATACCATATGATTTCACTCATACGTGGAAATTAAGAAACAAATGAACAAAGGGGGAAAAAAGAGAGAGAGAGGCAAACCAAGAACAGACTTTTTTTTCTTTCTGTTTTTTTAAAGAAATAGACTGTTAACTATAGAGAACAAACTGATGGTTACCAGAGGGGAGGTGGGAGGGAATGGGGGAAATAGGTGATGGGGGTTAAGGAGTGCACTTGTGACAAGCACTGGATGATGTCCAATGTAAGTGTTGAATCACCATATTGCATACCTGAAATTAATATTATACTGCATGCTAATAAACTGGAATTTATATAAAAACTTCTTTAAAAAGGACAAAAATAACTTTTTCTAAAAAGGAATAAAGACAGACTGTGCAATGAAGACTAGTTAAATTAATGTTGGAAAATATATAAATCGCTAATAATAAGGAACAAAAAGTTACCAGAAAAAGTGAAGAATGAGCCCAAGTGTTGGTCTAAATGAAAAAGAATTCAAAGAAGTTTGTAATACTATTAACACTTTTTTTTTTTTTTAATTTTTTTCAACATTTTTTATTTATTTTTGGGACAGAGAGAGACAGAGCATGAACGGGGGAGGGGCAGAGAGAGAGGGAGACACAGAATCGGAAACAGGCTCCAGGCTCCGAGCCATCAGCCCAGAGCCTGACGCGGGGCTCGAACTCACGGACCGCGAGATCGTGACCTGGCTGAAGTCGGACGCTTAACCGACTGCGCCACCCAGGCGCCCCTACTATTAACACTTTCAACCAGTGGTTCTTACCCTGAGATCTAAGAGCTAAAGAAGCCTGTGAATCACCTAAAGCTGTACATAGCTTTGCGTCTAATTATGAGCATAGATACCCTATTTTTTTGAGGAAGGGGTACTATAGCATTCATTTAATTCAATATTTTAATGGGACTTGCGACCCAAAAGATTAAGAATCACTCATTTTACTATTTTTTTAACCTTTATATTCCCAAATGTAAATATTATAACATGTAATTCAACCAAGTATTTTTCGTCTGCTTCTAGAGATCATTTTAAATGTTCAAAACATGAAAACTAAGTAGTGACTACCAAAATAACCTAGGATTATTCTTTTTTTCCCCCCATTAGGAGAGAGCTATTAATTCTTAACATGAAATTTATATTTTTAAAGTTAATCTAACTTTGAAAAATAACCCTTTCCTTTCCAGTACTTTTATTATTTAACAGATCCTCAGTGTTGATGGTCTAAGTTACTAGGCTGGCTTTTTTCGATAATTCCCATCTAAACAAAACAAGTAAATAATTTAAGGTACCAAAACATATAGATTAGTCTATTCCATTTGGCAAAATATATGTTAACAATAATAAATGGTTTTAAATAAATTTGCACAATCTAAATTTAAATCTCTAATAAAAAAGGCAAGATTGTTACTTGTTTGCAGAATCCCAGAGACATCTCAAGTGATACAACAACCTGATCCAGGAGAAGAATGAACCACATATTTTATAAGCTATATTACAAAACTGTAGTCATCAAGACAGTATGGCACTGGCACACACAAAAAAGTGACACACATATCAACGGAACAGAATAGAAAACCCAGAAATGGACCCACAACTATATGGTCAACCAATCTTTGACAAAGCAAGAAAGACTATCCAGTGGAAATAAGAGTTTTTCAACAAATGGTGTTGGGAAAACTGGACGGTGATATGCAGAAGAATGAAACTGGACCACTTTCTTACACCATACCAAAATAAATAAGTCAATGAAAGACCTAAATGGAGACAGGAAGCCATCAAAATCCTTGAGGAATGCACAGGCAGAAACCTCTTTGGTCTTGGCTATAGCAACTTCTTACTAGACAATGTCATCAAAGGCAAGAGAAATAAAAGCAAACATGAACTATTGGGACCTCATCAAGATAAAAAGCTTCTTCACAGCAAAGGAAACAATCAACAAAACCAAAAGGCAGCCTATAGAATGGGAGAAGATATTTGCAAACAACATATTTGATAAAGGGTTAGTATCCAAAATCTATATAGAACTTAATAAGCTCAACACTCAAAACACAAATAACCCAGTGAAGACATGAATAGACACTTTTCCAAAGAAGACACCCAGATGGCTAACAGACACATGAAGAAATGCTCAACATCCCTCATCATCAGGGAAACACAAACCAAAACCATGAAGAGATACCACGTCATACCTGTCAGAATGGCTAAACTTAACACAGGAAACAACAGATTTGTAGAGGGTGTAGAGAAAGAAGAGCCCTCTCACACTGCTGGTGGGAATGCAAACTATACAGCCACTCTGGAGAATAGTATGGAGCTTCCTCAAGAAACCAAAAATTGAACTACCTTATGATCCAGCTATTGCACTACTATGTATTTACCCAAAGGATCCAAAAATACTGATTCAAAGGGGGTACATGCTCCCCAATGGTTATAGCAGCATTATCAACAATTGCCAAATTATGGAGGGAGCCCAAATGTCCATCAATTGATGAATGGATAAAGAAATGTGGTGTGTGTGTGTGTGTATTTCTCTCTCTATATATATATGTATATGTGTGTGTGTGTGTGTGTATATATATACACACACACACACACACACACACACACACACAATGGAATATTACTCAGCCCTAAAAAAGAATGAAACTTGCCATTTGTAATATATTTGTAAAGACATGGATAGAGCTGTGAAATAAGTCAACCAGAGAAAGACAAATATCTATGATTTCACTTATATGTGTAATTTAAGAAACAAAACAGATGAACATATGGGATGGGGGGCAGAAGAGAAGAGAAACAAACCACAAGGGACTCTTAATGATACAGAAGAAACTATGAGGTGACAGAGAGAGATGGGTGGGAGGTGGGCTAAATGAGTGATGGGTGCTAAGGAGTGCACTTGTTGGGATGAACACTGGGTGTTGGATGTAAATGATGAATCACTGAATTCTACTCTTGAATCCAATATTGCACTATATGTTAACTAAAATTTAAATTTAAGAAAGGGGAATTTTTTTTAATTAAAACTTGAAATAGAAAAAGTAAAATAAAATATAAAGTTGATAGATAAAAAATTAAATAAATAAATAAATAAATAAATAAATAAAAAGTAAACTTAAGTCAAATACACATACTAAGTGAAAGGTGGGAGAAGGAAGATTGAAAAGAACAAACGGGCGCCTGGGTGGCTCAGTCGGTTAAGCGCTGACTTCGGGTCAGATCACGATCTCACAGTTCATGAGTTCAAGCCCCGCATCGGGCTCTGTGCTGACAGCTCAGAGCCTGGAGCCTGCTTCAGATTCTGTCTCTCTCTCTGCCCCTCCCCCACTCATGCTCCGTCTCTCAAAAATCAATAAACATTAAAAAAATTTTTTTTTAAAGAAAAAGAACAAACGAGGCATCTGGGTGGTGCAGTCGTTTGGACGTCCACCTTCAGCTCAGGTCATGATCTCACGGTTCGTGAGTTCAAGCCCCACGTCAGGCTCTGTGCTGACAGCTCAGAGCCTAGAGCTGGCTTCGGATTCTGTGTCTCCCTCTCTTTGTGCCCCTCCTCCACTCACACTCTGTTCTCTCTTTTAAAAATAAAGATTAAAAAAAATAAAAAGAAAAGAACAGAAGTAGAAATATTTTATACAAGTTTAAGTTTGCCAGATTAAAAATGACCCTCCTCCTAAAAAACAATAATTATTTCCAGATAATTTAATAATGGAATTATACTTCCAAATCTGTCTTTGGTGGAAAATACTATAAAGTATTAAGCAGTATTAAAGGTTTATAAAAGCAAGTGTTGTAGACAAAAGGACAGATTCACTATGTTTAGATAATGGCTTCATACTCAACAGATGCAAAGAGCAGTCAATTAAGAATAATAATCTTTGAGAAATAATTGTTGACAAAGAGCCAGCTGTAATGAAATTCTGAATACTCTAAAAATAGTCAGTTTTAAAATAAAAAAAATAGTTGTCATGATACATTACCTCACTAAGATGGCATAAACATTCTTAAGAAACACACAGAGAAGAATAAAACAATAAATGAGGAACAGCTTAACATGCCAGGAGGGAAAACTAGAATTTTATTGTGGAGAATGATAAAAACTTGTGGAAGCAATACAACAACTGAAACACACACAGCTGGACATTTTAAATTTCAAATACAAAGAATGATGAAAAACTTACTTGGGAAATGAAATCAACCAGTTTTGGATAAAAGCACTGTCACATAGCTGGAAATTAAATAATAAAAATAGATAGATAGATAGATAGATAGATACACAGACAGACAGATAGATAGATATAGAAAGGAGCACCTGGGTGGCTCAGTTGGTTAAGCCTCTGACTCTTGATTTTGTTCCACTCAGGTCATGATTTCATGGTTTGTGAGATTGAGCCCCGTATTGGGCTCTGTGCTGATAGCATGGAGCCTGCTTGGGATTTTCTCTCTCCCTCTCTCTTTCTCTGCCCCTCCCAGACTTGTGCATGTGTGTGCTCACATGCATGTGTGCATGCTCTCTCTCTCTCAAAATAAACTTTAGATAGATTGATAAATGGTAAATTAAGCATTTTCTTGGGCAATGCTTAGAACATAGGACTTTCACAGATCACACAGTCTAGAAAGTATAATTTTCAGACTAAATGAGAAGAAACTAGAGTAAAATTCTGCTTAGAAAGGAAAACTCCATTCATCTTTCCATTTTGTTTTATACTACAATCACCAATATCTTTTATCTTTCTTATTGGAATGTGAATTTTTAAAGGCAAAGATTATGCCCAGTTCACTTTTGTATTCAAGCACAACACCTAGTACCATGTTATACTAATAAAATCTTAAATAATATTTGTAAAAAGTAG
This sequence comes from Panthera uncia, assembly GCF_023721935.1. Lineage (NCBI taxonomy): Eukaryota > Metazoa > Chordata > Mammalia > Carnivora > Felidae > Panthera > Panthera uncia. The sequence continues at coordinate 102,583,151 of NC_064809.1, read as the reverse complement.
AATACAGACACCCAGAAGTTGTAAAGTGTAGAGACTACTGACCTTTCTTATCTTAATTCCAATAATGACTACAGCAAATTTTGAATACTGAACTTGTAGAGGGGAGAGACAAGATGCTCAAGGATTGCTTAGTCCTTTCTCTCACTTTTCAACTATCAGTAGGGTTAAATTCATTCCAATCACATTTGGTCCTTATAGCCTAGAGAAGTGATAATTCGTACTACCCAAATAAAACATGTAAACTGATTCTAAAAATATGAAGCAGTAGATAAATGGTTGAGGAGCAATGAATGTGAAATCTTAAAATCTCCATTTGGGTGACCTTAAATACAATATATCTAAAACTAAATGCATTATTTCCCCCAAAGAATTCTTTGAATTATCTTTGATTCCTCCATTTCCCTAAACTCATATAAATATCAGTCACCAAGAACTACCAATTTTCTCTGCACAAATTCTTTTAAAAATCATCACTTCCTTTGCATTTCCATTGCTATCATCTTGTCCCAGGCCAACCCTCAACTCTAGACTATCACAAAGGTGATTGTTGCCCCATGGAAGAATGATTCCAAACAGTTTAGCAGACTAGTCTCCAGAAACTGGCTGCGATATTTTTTTCAGACTTTACTCTTAGCTATTTAAAAATTTTATGAATGCTCTGCTCTCTGTTCCTGTCTATGTGTTTTATAGTTTTCCATATTTACCCTTTTGCTTACACTGCTCTACCTACTGGAATGTTCCTATACTCTATCCTTAGCTATATTAAATTTAACACATAGACAATGAGGACCAACTCTGTGGTGCTAACCATATGCTAGAGACCAGAACTCATATACTAGTAAGGTCGAAAGAAGCAAGTCATTCTAACACAACATGCTAAGTGCTCTAATAAAGGTAGAAATAAAATATACAAATAATTAGTTTTGTTATTAATGTAGTATAATTTGATCTGGGCTTTGAAAAAAAGATGAGAAATAAATGTATTGTTACTAAATATTTGAGGTGGGGCAGAGGATTGCACGAACAAAATGAGGGAGGGGAAAAATACATGGCACACTAAGGGAACAAGGCAGCAGAAGTACAAGGTATACGAGCAGAGATAGAACCCCAAGAGAAGTACTGGTAATACTATACCACTCCTTTCTACCCCCTCCCTTCAACTTTGGTTGAAAACATACCTTGAAACTGAGAACTAAAAAAAATAAAATTAAAAAAAAAACAAAAAACTGAGAACTGACATCAAATTATTTCAGCCATCTTCATAATTAAAGTTGATGTGGAGTCAGATCATGTAGGGAGTTCAATCATTTATTAACTTGGATGACCCAATAATGACTGGTCATATGTTTTTCTATCTCAAGATTCAGGTTGACTCACGCCCTCAACATGATCAGGGATTTAACAGCAGGGACTAATAAGGTCTGTAGATAAAACTTTTAAATCATTACATTCCCTAGGATTTGAGAACTAGGAGCCACCCTAGATCACTTTTAGTCAAGTGATCCATAACTATTTTTGGTTGTTCGGAAACAAACTCCTAAATTCACTTTCAGGGGGTACAAGAAAACTGACTGAAGGACACAAACCAAGAGTCATAATCTCTAGTACTTTGGGGGGGGCTGGAGAAATTATTTCAGATGGAGATGCTTGCTAGGGGATGAAGATAACACTTGAAGATATAAAGGGAGCTTTCTGCCACACAGAGATGTGGAACAAAATAGCCAGATCTGATTTTTTTTTTCAAGAGAAACTACAATCCCAGATTTATGGTGTTTGTGTGCATGTGTATATGTTAAATCTGTCAATTTTGAAATGTTGGCTGGAAAAAAACAAACAAACACTTACTGGTCATGTAAGACATTTGTATAAGCCACATGAGATTGGGGGGCAGCTATTTTCCACCTCAGCCACTGAGGAACACCTCAGGTGTTACTTCTTATATGAGGAAACTAGGGCCTACGGTTAAATGTCTGTTCAAGACACACAGCTAATCAGACTTAGAGATGGATTATCCAGGTCTTCGGACTCTGAGTCCAGACTGCCTCTATCTGAGGGGAGTAGAATATAGGGAAGATTAATAATATTTATTAAATGCCTACTCACGTGGTAGGTTTTAACATATATCTTAATTACTTTTACACAGCCCCTATAGGCAGGAACTATGATTCCCATTTTTCATATGGGAAAACTAAGGCTCAAAAGCTGAACCAAGTTGCACAAAATGATACAGCGCAGCAGTAAAGTATCAGAGCCAGGATTCAAAACTAAATGTGATGACCACAAAACCTATACTCTTTCCATGCTACCTCCTATTTGCTTACATTAACAATGAGGTTCCAACAGAAGAGGAGACAGGCGATAAGGCCAGAAGTTGAAGGACTTTATTTTGCAGGAAATATAGACCTACTGATGACTTTTGAACAGATGAAGGACAGGACCAGAAGTATGATTCTGGAAGATAATTGGAAAGCAGTATGAATGGAAAGGCAACTGAAATATAGAGTCTGAAGGCAAGAATAACAGCTCAAAGTTATTGCTAAAATTCTGCTGCAAGACTTAAAAAGGAGGAAATTAAACTATTTGCTACGGGAATGGGAAGCAGCAGATGCAAGAGAAATTGAGGGAGAAGAGATGACAGATTATGAGCCTGAGTAACAGGAAGAATGTTAATGCCATTTATAGAGAAGCCCTTTAACCACTGAGGTGATGAAGTTATAAAACAAAAATAAAGGCAGACCCTAGCAGTTATGAAGGCATGTAGGCAAGCAGGGTTTGGGTCTTGTGTGTGTGTGTGTGTGTGTGTGTGTGTGTCTGTATGTGTGTGGGGGGGGCGGTTTGTAAACCAGGCAAAGAATCTAAATCATGATAAACCAAAAAGATAGGTTACTATTAACTGCAAGCTTCCAGTGAAAGGTTAATGATTTGACAAAATTTATATAAACAACATAAGATGAATATCTAAACATATAGAAGGCACTCAAATTTATTCTGACCAGCTAAACATAAGCATAATTTAAATGGAACGAGGGGAGGGGCGCCTGGGTGGCTCAGTCGGTTGAGCGTCCGACTTCGGCTCAGGTCATGATCTCGCGGTCCGTGAGTTCGAGCCCCGCATCGGGCTCTGTGCTGACAGCTCAGAGCCTGGAGCCTGCTTCAGATTCTGTGTCTCCCTCTCTCTCTCTGACCCTCCCCCATTCATGCTCTGTCTCTCTCTGTCTCAAAAATAAATAAACATTAAAAAAAATTAAAAAAAATAAATGGAACGAGGGGAAAAAAAGCGGGAAATGTAATAATGAGAGATATCTTCATGAACTTTGTTGCACTGAACATGTTAATTATGGAAAGATATGGGGGATGGGGGCTCAAAACTTGGGGAGGATGTATTAAAAACTAGAATATAAATTCAGTTCTAAATGGTCTCATCTAAAAGGAACAATCTGAAAGCACCTTCTATATATCAAATAAGCAAAGTACGATGACAAATCACCCTGGGTTCCCAGATTTGCTTGCTTTGTTGCTCTCCCTTACTTATAATTGCAGTAGCAACCCAGGGACAGGGCTGACACTTGCCACTATCTTGTGGTGTCATATTATTTCCACACTTGAGGTCTCCTAAAAAGATCCAGAAAAACTGAAAAAGGGAAAACAGAGTTCAGGGAAATACATAAGGAAAGTGAATGAATAAAAGTTGAATACAACAGAGTAAAACAGATGACACTAATTATTTCTGTTTTCTCATTTTCTATTTCAAACACATTTTCTGGCTTCATATGTTTTAAATTAAATGTGAACACAACGTCAATACACCACAATAACCACCATCACCACCACCAACAAAAACTACTTAGGATGGCCAAGAAGAAATGTAATCTATTAAGATGCAATAAAAATAATTTAAGAGAAAGCTCAACAAAATAAAAACCTATCATAGCCATACACGTTCTGCGTTGTTCAATTAAAATGATAGTAAATTAATTACACAGATGCTCGCCAAAAGGAACCAATTCTCAGCATCCAATCCTAGTAAGGATCGTTTCAGTGACAATAATAAGAAACAGGAGAAGCAGCATATGGCCTCAAGAACCTGGAAGCAGAGAGTCAAGAGAGGCCCTGGAGGTTCAGGCAGGGTCTTAGAACAGCCCTGGGCTTTGGCAGTCACCAAGGACAGCTTGGATTTCCTGTGAGCTGAATAGGTTTTCCCCAACAGATTCTAAACAAAGTTACAAGAAATGAAAATATGCATTAATACACATTGATAAGTATATTTATAAATATATTTAAGTATATTTAAATAAATATATTTATATATCTATATATAGGTAATCTATACTATATAATATAACCCATATCATTCATTTGCTAGGACACAGTCTCTTAATTTTAAAATTACAATTAGAACAAATAAAGACACACATTCTTAAAGAAAATTTTAATTAAGCTTGATAACTGGTTGAGCTGTCTCTGTAATCTAGATCTATTTCTACTTCGTAACATATTTTGGCTACTCTAACTCCGAATATCATTTCCTTCTTGTGTTTTTGGAAGAATTTTCTAGACTTTGTGAAAACCAATAAATTTTCAAAGACCAAGAGATGGTACATTTGCAAATGTTACAGATTTATACATTCAGTCATTACTTCCCAATGACACAGCCTCGTTCCCTTGAAAGGGGCATAACAAAATCTTATCTCTTGAGATGAGACATAGGAAACCCCTTTGTCCTGAGTCAGCAAAGCATTAAAAAGCTAGTGCTTTTTCCTGAAGATGGTTAACCTCACCTATATATGTAATGACTTTTAGAAATTTTAATCTGATGTGATGCCTGTCTTGATTTTACCTTCAAATTCTCAGGGTATCTTATTGTAATTTGCAATGTATTGAATGATGTACAACATTTTCACATAGTATATACACAGAGATCATACCAGAGACAATAGATGTCTAGTTCATTACCACATTTCAAGGGGTACCTTCAGTAACACTCATTATAGATCTATGCTTCACTTCATTCAGTCTTTAAGCATCAATTACTTCACTCATCTGTATCCCAGAAACTGTTCAAGTTGCTGAGTAGAACAGTGAAGAAAGCAAACACTGTTCTTGGTTTATACCTAGCTAATAATGTAGCTGCAACTACAGACAAGCCAGTGGACAATGACAATAGTGTGACATTTGTTAATATGGCAGAGAATACAGGTTGTTATAGGGGACATTCACATTTCTAGAAGTTCCTGACAGTTTACTTCTTTTAAGGAAAGACTTACACAATCACCACTATACAGTATCATCACCACTATCACCATCATCATTTATTAGCCACGATTTATTGTACCCATGCTGAATTTCCAGTTCTACATTGGGTGCTATAGTATATCATCTTTAATCTTTACTACAGCTCTGCAAAACAGGTAAAATTTTACTTCCGAAAAAGAAAAAAAAAAAAAAGCTGTCACAGACAGATGTCAGCTCATAAGTGCCTGGCACTGACATACAAGTCACAGTCTTCTCTACTGAATGTGACAAGTGTCCCAGTACACCAATGTCAGACAAGATCTGTGGCCGTGACAACTCCATAGTCATGTCTGAGCACAGACAAAATCAAGGGCATGGTGCAAATGCAAAAGTGGTGAGAAATGAGGCCTTATGCCAACAGGCAGCAACAACTAGCCGCCAGTGTGAGGGAAACAACATGGAGGCAAATCCACCAGCCTCAATCAAGCCTTCAGCACCTACGGCCCAGACAACATCTTGACTATAACCTCATGCGACCCCAAATCGGATCCACTCAGTCAATCTCCTAGAATTCCTGGCCCACAGAAACTGTGTGAGATGGTGTAGTTTTAAGTCACTTGTTTTGCAGCAACATATGACATTAATATAATTGTGTCAATATGTGTGTACTTCTCCAGTTAAAAATTTATGAGGTAGGTCATATAATTAAATATTCATTAATGCTATATTTTCCTTTAATTCTTAGAGATTATTCTTAGAGTATATCTTCTTCTAGTTCTTTGAATAATCTTTTAACAGTCACTTAAATCCAACACCTGAGTTCAACAAGGATCAGCTCCTATTAAGTCATTCTTTTCCCCTTTGGTTACACTTTTAATTCTTTGAACATAGCTACTTAAATCCAACATCAGTGCTCACTTGGAATCAGTTTCCTAAGTATGAATCACACTTTCCCGTTTCTTTGCACATCTAGTGAGTTTGGGTTAAAAAGCAGAATCGCAGGGAATTTGTTGTAGTGAATCTATTTTGTTTTTCTAAAGGTTTTGTTATGGTTGAAATTAACTCCTCTGGACTCCCAACTATGAAATCTATCTCCCTTCAGCGTGAAGCAGCTGATGTCTCTGCTCAATTGCTGATTTGCTACCCTGACCCCTGAGGGTATCCCTGAACCTGTGCAGTGTAGCAGTCAGACAAAGATTTGGGTAGATTGCACAGACTGTGGGGTTCACCCTATGTTTCCAGGGCTCCCCAGCCTAAATTCCCACTTGCTAGCCCTGAGTTCTGCCTTTAGAATTCATGAATTCAAGCAGGCTCCTGATCTTTGCCACCCAAATTGTGTGCACTCTGGGGAACACACTCTTTCAAAGGGGCAGTAAATTTGCAAATCTTGTCAGAAGCTCTCTTTCAAAGGCTTACCATGCCCTAGTTTTGCCAGCAATTTTGCTGGATTCTGCATGTGACCTCTGCATGTGACCCAGGGATTGTGGCAGAGCTTGGAGCTTAGATCTCAGCCGTTTCTGTCCTGCTTCTACAATATATTCCTTAAATTTCCATCTGCTCTGATCTCTGAACTTTGTCATCACCACCTTGATGTGGTAAGGATGCAGCTTTCCACTGCCAGATCTAGGGGGGCTTGGAGCACAAAAGAAAGGAAGAAAGCCACGAACTCCCAGTTCTTATCCATCAGTAGAAACCTCTATAATAAAGTCTTCTCAACTACCTTTCGTCATCTTCCCAAACCTTCCAGTAGTTGTTTTTTAATGATCTGGCCACTGTTTATCATTGTTGTTTGCTAGAGAAACTATCTGATCTCTTCAAGTTGCCATTACCTGAAGTTATTTTATTAGCTTCCTATCATGTCTTCCTGCTTCCATTCTCCCCTTCTAACAGTCTCTTCTCCACACAGAAGCCAGAGTCATAAATCACATATCACATAAATCATAAATCACATATTACACCCCACACAAAATCTTTTTTATTTTTAAAGAGAGAGTGTGTGAACAGGGGAGGGGCAGGAGGAGAGAGAGAAAGAATCTTAAGCAGGTTCCATGCGCAGTGCAGAGCCTTGTGCAGGCTCAATCCCATGTCCCCGGGATGATGGCCCTAGCAGTATGGCCTACAAAGTCCTATATAAAGTTATCCCAGGCCACCTCTCAAATCTTATCATTCACTAGTCCCACCTGGACCATTCTTCTGTGCTTTCAACACACCTAGCATATTCCAGCTTGGTACCTGCTCTTTACTTGGCCTAAAACACTCTTCCTCCACTTAGCTGTACGACTGGCATTCTCCAAGTTTCTGTTCAAATTTTGTCTTGCTAGAGAAGACTTCCCTAATCACCCAATCTAAAATAGCATTTCTCTCCACCACACCATCCATCTTCTTCACTTTCCCTTCCATGCTTTGCTTTTCTCTATTGTGTTTACTGCCACTTGATCTCACTTATTGATGTTTATATATATATACACCATATATACGCTTGGTTTACTATGGATCTACCCTCTCTTAAACATAAGCTCCATGTGGCAGGAATTTTGTTGCATTCAGTATCATAACTGTAGGGTCTAGAATAAAACCTGGTAGGTAGGAAGTGCTCAATAAACATTAGTCAAATAAATGACTGGGTTAAGTGCTGCTATTTCCTAGGCATTATTGTATCAACTCATGTTACTTTCATAGTATTCCATCAAATAGGCACTATACTTATCCTTATTACAGATAAGGCACCTAAGTACAAAGCATTGAAGTCCAAGTTAACAAAACTAGTAAGAAGTGGAGCCAGGACTTGAACTCTGGCAGTCCTGTCTGCAAAGCACATTGCATTAGTCTACTCTGGCTGTCATAACAAAATATCACAGACTGAGTGAGTGGCTAAAACAACAGAAATTACTTCTCACAGTTCTGGAAGCTGGAGGACGGAGGTGATGGCAGAGTTGGTTCCTGGGGAAACTTCTATCCTTGGCTTGCAGATGGCTGCATTCTGTGTCCTCATATAGATTTTCTCTGTGTGCCCTCTTGATGTCTCTTCCTCTTCCTGTTGGATTAGGGCTCCACCCTTACTGACCTCATTTAATCTCATCTCCTTAAAGGCCCTATCTTCAAATACAGTCACAATGGGGGGTTAGGATTCTAACATATGAATTTGGAGGACGGGGTCCCGATTCAACCCATAACACTTGTAATTTATATCCATAAAATATAGTTATTTTCAGTATCTTTCCTTTTTATTTTAGAGAATTAAATGTTTCTTCTCTAATTGTTTTTAGGCAGACAGAGAAGAAACTTTCAGGACTCTGACCAGACCATAACATCACCTAGTAAGAGAAATCTACTAAAATAGCTACCCTGAGGATCTTCAGAAACAACTTGGTCTCATAAAACACCAAAATGATTGGGCCAAACATCTGCTGGTGCACTTTTACACACTGTGCATTAACTCAAGTGAAGCTCTGGGAATTGTGTTTATTTGTAACTCCTCATACAGAATCAGCAGAAAACCCCACTTTATGCGGGTCCCTGATGGAAATCCTTTCCAGTCTCCTTGGTGCTCCTTTAACACACCATGCATACTCCCACATCAGAGCCTATGCACTTCCTGTTCTCACTGTCTGGCATGTTTTACCTCCAGATAGCTTCATGACTCATTTTTCTCCTTTCTAGGTTTCTTTTCCAGAGATATCTACATGAATTCTTGCTGGAACAACCTATATAAATTGCAAACAAACTTTCCTCCTGCACTTCCTCTATTTATTCCTCCCTTCTCTACTTGATTTTTCTGTGGCATTAAAAATTGTCTCTCTTCCTTCTAGAATGCAAGCAAGATGAAGACGGGGTTGTTGTTTATTTGCTATTTCCCTAGCTCCTAGAAAAGCATGCCACACAGTAGACACTAAGTAAGTGTTTGCTGAGAGAGTGAACAAACTTCCCCAAGGTTACAGAGATAGTGGTAGAACTGGAATTTGAATCACATCTAATACAAAAGTCTAAAAATTTAACTGCTAAATTATACTGTACATAGACATGTGATGTAAGTTTTAATAAGATACAAATATAGTCAAAAGAGCAAAAACTATTCTTCTAGGACACAAACAACAGACTTCATATAGAGACAGAGAAAATGCCTATAGTTTTTCTTTGCATGAACAAAAATTAATATCCCTTACAAGCATGAATTATAAAAATTCATTATTTTAATAGTAAAGGCAGCTGACCATTTGCACAAGTGAATATTATGTATAAAAGTATGCAGGGCCAGGTACTTTTCAAAAGTGAACAATCTGGTCTAGACTCCACTGTTGTTGGATAACTAAAAAATTGATTGTAAGGTTTTCCCAAAAGATAGTAGTATTTTACTCCTAGCCCAAGAGAACAAGTAAGTGGTGTCACTCATTCATTCATTTACCAAATATTTATTAACCACTTATAGTGACTGGGCACTGTACTAGGGATACAGCAGTGAACAAAACAATTCTTATATTCTTAAAAGGGAAAACAATAAAAACAAAACAGAACAAAGGAATGTAGTTGTGTCATAAAAATGTTGGCTTTGATAATAGCCTTTGTAATTCACTCTTAGATAATTCAGAATAAACTTTCATTACAGTGAAGACCTCAGATGATGCAAGTTTGAATCTCCATTGCTGTGACCCTGATAAACTATTTCAAGTTGCAATTTCACAAAGAAGCGAAAACAGAACCCATCTTGCAAGCCTGATATAAATGTTAAAAGAGAAAATATTTAAGAAAACACTTAGCACACGGTAGAGTAAATAATAAATATCAAATAACCCTATTATTATCATTAGGATATTCAAACAATCTAATTCTTTTATTGTGTGAAAACCCATATGAAAGTCTTGGGCTTCATATTTAATTGCTGGGGTTTTTTTTTTTTTTTTTCTTTTTTAGGAGCTACCATGAGTCATTCATTCATTCAACAAATGTACACTGAGAATTTAAGCCCTGTTACTAGGTGAGTACTGGGTATTAAGAGAGCAAACTGAAGAGATGTGTAACTTTTCTACAATGAACAGTACCTTTAAAGAAACCAGTATTTACCTATTACAGGAGGACCCTCTAGTGGTACTTTGTATTTCGGAGAATGCTCAGTGAATAAAGTAAGTGCAAAGTTGGGAAAGCCTAGTAGCAAAAGGGAAGAAATTCCAGAAGCCTGACGGTGTCCTGTCATCTCTGCTTCTAACATGTACTCACCTCAGTAGAATCTAAATTTCTCCAAGGCAAGAAACCCAAGAGCCTACAAAAATTCATGGCACACAGTAGATACTTTACAAACAATTTTCACGTGAACTGGTACATATTTCGGGTATATATTTCAGGTCTTCACTACTACCATCCTATTGCATGACACAGGCATCTCTTTCTTGTACTACAGAAATGGCATTCTAACTGGACTCTCACCTTTTGCTCCATTAGTCTGTTCTTCAAACAATTATTAAAACTATTTTTTTTTCAAATATAACTTACATTAAGTCCCCATATTGACCAAATGACTCCAAAGTTTTCCCATCACACTTAAAATTTCAGAGGACTGGAGATCCTGCGTGATCCGGCCCCTGCTTACCTCCCTGACCACACCTGCCATTTCCCCATGCCTGGCTCTAGACACTCAAGCTTTTCTACAGAACCTCAACCAGTCCTGCTCTTTTGTGCCTCTGGGCCTCTTTGGTTCCTGAAATCCTTTCCTGTGGCTCACTGCAGGCTGGCGCCTTCTCCTACTTCTTAGCACCTAAATTAGAGCAGTCTCCTCACACAATCGCTATCACATCTGTTTTCATTTATTTTTTCTTGGCCATTATTATTTTAAATTATCTTGATGTATTTCATAAAGGGTTGATTTATCTTCTGCCGTTTCCACTTGGAATCTAAAAGCATTGTCCGTCTTGTTTCCCACCATTCAAAAACTTTTTGTTGAATTACTCAAAGAACAACGCTCCTGCACGATTCCCTGTCTCTTTAAATTTGGAAAATACACAAGCACCCAAGGACGATAGAGATAACCCGGAAGAACGTACCAGGCCCACCCTGCCACGAACCCGACCCCGCTTCCGCTGCCCCGAAGCGAGTGCCTCCCGGTCCCGCCTCTGCCCGCCCCACCGCACACCTGTTTCCGCTCTTCTTCCGCTAGGGAGACTCTCTGTTGGGCCGGATCGTCTCTCGGCTCCAAGCCCGCCCCGCCCTCTTGCCATTCACCTGATCCCATCTCGGCTTCCATCAGGAGGCGCGCCTCGGGGGACCGAGCCTCCGCCTCGGCCGCTGACCGCTTCAGCACCCCCAGCACGGTCTCCGGGGGCAAGTCGACCAGTTGCTTCCACACGGACTCAGTGTAGAAGTCCACCGTATGTGCACTGGAAATGGACAGGGCTTCTCTCAGGAACTGCAGCAGTCCCTGCAACTTGGCACGCAACGTGGACAGGTCCTGGGTCACTGGGAGCGGAAAAGAAGCCGCCATGACGCTCACCCTCCCGGGCTGTAGGTGGCGCAAACGTAGCCGCAAGGCGAGGGCTCGGTCGCAAGTAACTCAGACCGTATGAATACGTCTCCGATCTGGACTCTAGTTGGGTGATTGATTGCTTTTGTCTCATGACGTACTTTCACAGCGTCCATTGTGATTTTTCCTGGCGACTTGGTTGGTGTGCCATGGCGCCGGTGAGGCCGGCGGCTCGGTGGCCGGCAGGGAATTTTGGGTCACGTAGCGACGGAGTTTCCCCGGTCGCATTCAGGAAAAAGAATGTGAAGCAGAGGACGTGGCGATCTAATCATCAGCAGGCCTTCGTGGGAAGCGTTCGAGAGGGTATGTAAGAAGGCAGCCTTTTACAAATCCTCAGGCCTGCGAAATCTTAGGATATGAGACTCGCCATAGCAGGGAAGAAGGTTTTAGGATCCAGACCCGGACATCCTTGGGGCAGAGGGGGCCATTCCCGGACCTCCTTGGGGCAGAGGGAATATGGGAATATGGGAGCTATGGGCTTCCCATAGCTCAGGAATGGAAGATGAGGCGGTGTTGCTAACTAAATCTTTAAACGTGTTTCCCGACTTAACCCCATTCTTGATCAGAATTGTTTTTCTTACAATTTTTCTGTGAAACTGTAAGCAGAGCATCTATGGTCCACTTCTGCATGTATTAAGGCAAAGGATATAGAGAAAGATGGGACCGAAATGTACTGCCCCAAATCCTTGCTGATTACAAATATCCCAAAGCTTTGGAAACCGTTTTCTTTTATTGATCTTAATGAACTTCGTTTTAGTTTGTTTTTATTTTGTCTTGCTGTCTGCACGTGTCCTCAAATCCCATGTGGAATGTATAAGCTGTAAGTTCAGTTTTCTCGTAATTGCTAGCTGTACAGAAAATCATGCACTGTCTTCTCTTTTTTGTACTGAATTTCTTTCGAAAATCAGTTATACTGTGCTTTTCTAAGGTAAAATAATTGATGTGAGTTTTTTCTGAAAGTATTGGAGACCTAGAGTAAGTGTTTTAGATGAATGAAGGAATTCATTTTGATTTTGGGTGCAGTCAGTTGGAGTTATGTAACATTAGTCATTTTCTCTTCTTTGAGATTATTGAGTGTGTATGACTAATATTAGCTTTGTCTTTTTGCGAAGGACCAGCATACTATTCATTACATTCTCTTAAACTTGTTTTATGAAATGACTTCTTAAAGCAAAACTAGTTTTGCTAGTAAAGTAATTCGAGTTTCTGAATGTGATGATGTAAAAAGTTTTCCATGTTAAATTAATAGCTACATTTTTCATGCAATTTATTTTCTGAGAAAGTTAATATATGACTGATATTCTTCAATAGGACAAGGCTTCGCATTCCAAAGAAAACTGAAGATTCAGCAAAATTACAAGAAATTGCTGTGGAAGGAAAAGAAGGCTCAAACCTCACAGGAATCCCAGTTCACAGATCGATACCCTGATCATCTAAAACATCTTTATTTAGCTGAAGAGGAAAGACTCAGGAAGCAACTTAGAAAAGTTGAACAGCCTTTATCACAAGAACAAGTTGATCAACCTTTGCTAAAAGAACAATGTAGCACTGCCCAAGCTTTGTCTGAAGAACATTGTAGTGCTGAGCAGCCTCAGGCAGCAGAGCAACATAGCATAAGAATAAAGTATGTATTATTTTCTTTTCAAGTCCTTTAGATAGAAGTAGTGTTTTATGAAAGAGTTTATAGGACAGTTTGTGGAATTTTGAATTTTTCTCATTTAAGGCATTTTAGAAATCACAGTGAATTATGTGAAAATATTTTCAGGGAAGCTTTCTTTTTAGCTAAAATGACTGAATTAGGCTAATTTATGTTAGTGGAAGAAGTAATGAAGTTGGAATTAAAAGATGTGGGTTTTGGATTTCAGCCTCAAATGCATTTAACTTTTTTGGACCATGGTAAACTCTTGTTAGTAGTACATGTTGAAAAAAACCAACAACTACTTTGAGAGATATTATAGTATAGTGGTTAACGTCAGACTCTGGAGCTGGACTTAACATACTGGTGCCTCTTCTTTGAGATAGAAATGATAATAAGAAGTATGTGATTCAGAGCTGCCATTTGTTCAACTCCAGAATGGATATTCACACAGACTCTGTGGTACTCCTGACCCATCTCATGGTGCTATGAAGACTGGTTTATTTCTGTAAGGTATTTAAAAAGGTGTGTGGTATATAGGAAGTACTACATAGGTGTTAGCTGCTGCTGTTACTACTATTCTAGATTTTTTCCCCCAGAGGACATAGACTTGATTGCAATTAAACAAATAGATGGCATAGCTGTATAACACTTGGGTTTTAAAAGAGCTGACTTAACTTTCTCTGTGCATACCTCAAGTTAAAATGTGCTAAAACCTAAACTGGCACAGAATCCAGCTGTTACTTGGGACTCTTAACTTTTTAGTTCACTAAAATACCGTTCTTTAAAGTTGTTAGTATCTGGAGCGCTCACTGCCTCCCTTCGGGGTGCCTGGCTGGCTCAGTGGGTAGAGTGTGTGACTCTTGGTTTCAGGCTTGTCACGTCAAGCCCCACTTTGGGTGTAGAGATTGCTTAAAGTTGTTAGCTACTTGTGGTAAAAGTAACAGGAAATAAGACCCCAGGAAAAAGTACAATTGCAAATAGAAACAGAGATGCTAAAAATTCAATTTCGTCAGTAGGCATGTGCGTCATATTATTGAATAATGGATGTATAGTTCTGGCAAATCTAGAAATGCAGGTTTCTGTCATTCTTGGTAATAATTGAGGTAAGGAGGGTTAAACCACGAGACACAATATGAAGGTAAAAATCATATTGTTAAAGATTTCTTAACTTTGAGGTCAAAGCAGGAGAAAGTTACTGAAGAAGTTAAATAGAAGTGTCATAATTGGAGAAAGGGGAATACAGAAACAATGAAGTCAGCAGAGGACAGTTGTAGAAAGTAGAGATTGTTCATGTATCAAACACTGTAAAGTCCAAGAAAAACGGGACTTTAAGAACAAGTCTTTGGATTTATGGTTTAAGTAATCATTGGTGACTTTGGAGAGATTTTCAGTAGATAGTCTTTATTAACGTGGATGTAACTACCTAAAGAATGGAGACCAAGAAGGGAAACACTTGGGGAAAAACCTGGTGCAAGAAAGGAAAACATGAGCAGGAGAGAAGAATGTCACTAGAACTAAGGGAATGAAGTTTTCAAAAATAGTGAATGGCCAATTAAATGAGACTAAATAATGCCCATTGATTCAATCTTCATATTTGACTAGAAGGCCATTTTTGACGTGGATAGTTTCATTAAAGAGAACAAATGCCAAATTGCAAGGAGTTAAGGAGTGAATGTGATATGACATCTGTAGTCTATTTTCTGTTCTTTCTAGGTATTTGACAATGAAAGGACAAGGAATAAGACTGATAGTTAGAACAGTACATAGAGTCTGGTAATGAATAATTTATGCATTTGTTCAAGAAAGGAACTGTTGAAATATGTTTTATTGTAGTTGTGAATTGGTGTGAAAAATTGAGACTGGGAAAAGGAAGATTAATTACTGAATCAGATAGCTTGAGAAATGAATGTCATCTGAGCTTCAGTAGTTGAATTAGATTAGAGTGGGACATCAGAGGGAGAAGTACTTTAATATAGAACAGTTTTAAATGGGGACTAGGTTCAAGGTGTAGTCATTCATGATTGAATAGGTTAAGTAGAGACAAGTTGATCAAAGCAGTTTGGGATTAAAGTTCATGTACCACCCACAACTTCTGTAACATCCTTCAATTTAAGGTTTTCTTCCTACTGTCATTTCTGTCATTCTTGTGCTGCTTTCCTGTTTGTTAACATTTTAGAATCTTTCAAAGCTTTCTGTGTTGTCCCTGGTTGAAATATTTCTCAAAGAGTCTCTATAATTACTTATTTATAATTATTTTTTAATTGTATTTTGAAAGCTGTAACTATATTTTTAATATATTTTTTTTGACATTTTACTAATAAGATTGATGTCCTCTTCCAGCCTCTCTTCCTTGCTCTGTTCATTTGCATCAGTGACATTTTACTGTGCAAGTACTATATTTGACATAATTGTGTCATAATTTTGGTTGCACCATTTTTAATCCTTTGACTTACATATCTTTATCTTAAAAAGCTCCATTACTATTCCAAGGAAAAATAAAAAGAAAACATCAAATCAAAAAGCACAGGAAGAATATGAACAAGTACAAGCTGAGCGTACTGCTAAGAAACAAGTAAGATCTTTTAAAATATTTAAATTCTTTTTTTTTTAAATTCTAAATGTATACATAAAGCTGTGCTTCTTAGTACGTGTATATAGTATGTTTTCTGTAAATTGCTATTGAATAAATGAGTGGTCGGAGAAGAGCTGGAGAATTTTAACTAATTCCTCAGTCATTTCTATTATCCTCAAGAAGGCATGCATACTAGTAGGTCAAGAATAGGATCTTAAAGATACTGCTTATAGGTTAATGAGTATCTGGGACAACAGTTTTTAAGAGTATGGTCTAGGAACTTGCACTTTTAACAAGTGTCTCGAGATTTTTATGTATAATAAAATTTGAGATCTACTGACTTAAGAAAAATAGATTATCGTAATTTTACATTGAAACAGGTAAAAGAGGGAGGTGTTAGAATAAAATACTTCTTTCTAAAGAGTTGATCTTGCCTATTAAAAACTTACTAGATTAGTTTAGCAAAAAGTTACCACTCTTTATTGTCATTCAGAAGCCCAAAATTATAATAGTCTTTTTCAAATGAAAACAAGATGATGCAGAGCTTCAACAAAATTGTTCAATCTGTGGTTTCTATTTTTTGCATTGAAGCTATATTAATCCATCACTTTAAAAAGGATTGCACATTAATCAAAAACTACTTTAAAGATGGTATTGACATGAAATTTCTGTTATGTCTTAGCTTTAGAGTTTGTATAATTAAGAAATCTGGAAGTTTAACATGTACAATTCTCCTGATTATTTTTAAACTGATGGTAGACTAGGATGAAGGAGAAACATTTCTCCATGGAAGTATTGTACATTTGTTTCATAGTTTGTTACATTATGCTCTTTTCTAACCAGCAACAGTCAGTTATTAACTGCCACCTTTGGAAATGGTATAACAGGTAAAGTAAGGACCACTATACTATAAAACGTTTGGTATCTTTTTGAAATTTTCTTTATATATATGAATATTAAGGCTTTGTAGTCATGAAAATTGATAGTTTCTTAGAATTTATGGATATCAGATGTCAGGAGAAAAAGCCAACACCAATCAATCCATGAGAAATCAAAACTACATAAATTAAATAAGCACCCATAATAGATGCTAAAACTTCAATTTCTTTTGTTTGTTTGTTTGTTTTTGTTTTTTTACTTTGTTTAGAGAAACTCCATAGAGGTAAACTATCCTGTATATACCTGAATTCACAAATAAATTCCAGATCTTTTGTGCTTGTTAAAGTAAATGAAGTATTATACCATAGGAGGACATAAGTTTGAGTGCTAATCAGACTTTGCATTAACAAGATCTAGATAGGAGACTTGGTCTTACAGGGTATTTAGGATTTGGGACAAGTCACTTTCCATATCATGGAATGTCAGTTCTTCATCTGTAAGATGAAGATGAAGATAATAGCCTAGAATGACAGTTTTTTAAGAATAGAATATGCTATGATATGAAAGCACTTTGATAATTAAGTTACATACCAATACAGGCTGTTGTCATTTGGGTGCTATATGTGTTACTAGGGAAATTGAGAAACAGCACATGTATTGGTTTTTTTTTTTTTTTTAAGAACTTTTGTTTAACTTTTGTAAGAATATTGTGCATTTCGAATAGTGCTTTTCAGGTTTACATAAAAATTTGAATTATTTTTCTTATACTCAAATGAATTTGAGTCTTTATCTTAGCAAATCAAAGGAGCATAACTCTTAATCACAATCATAATGCCTAGCAGTGTTTTGCCTACTATATAGTCAGTAAATGTTTCCTTAATTAAATCTGTCAGATGGCAAATTAAATAGAATACCAGATATTCTACAAGTGAAGATTTTTGTATTATATGCAGTAGGTAATCTCTAAAATCCCAGATCTAATTAAATGATGAAATCTTGCATATATATGCCTTCTTTCCTCTGTGCTCTAATTTTAGTTGTAGCCAAATAACTAAAAAACTTTAATAACTTTGTGTTAGTCTGTGTTAGAGCATTATAGAGTAAAGGCAGAAGGTAACTACTTAAGCGACAGGTAACACCTCTTATTTTGCAAAATCTAAGACAAGCCTAAAGTGTTTGCATGGTAATAGCTATTTCAGCACAATGACTGAACTGTATCTACTGTTTGTTACTAATGCAAATTGCATGTTAATAATTGTAGGAATTTGAGAAGAGAAAACAAGAGAGAGAAGAAGCTCAAAGGCTCTATAAAAAGAAGAAAATGGAAGTATTCAAAATATTGAGCAAAAAGACTAAAAAAGGCCAACCAAACTTGAATTTACAAATGGAGTATCTTCTTAAAAAAATACAAGAAAAAAATTAAAGCAGCCATGTTTTTAATTAAAAGTTAAAATAGCTGCCCTCTATTGAGTTCTTTTGTATATATACTGTTCCTCCTAACAATTAACTAAATTTTTTAACATAAAATGGATTGCTGAGCTACGCTAAGTATAAAATGTCCAAATATTTTTTTTCTTGTGAAAGAAAATTTTCTGTATGCTATGCAATTTATTTGTTTCTTATTTATTTGCCTTCAAGGTGGCCCAAAGAATTGAAAGAACTTTCTATTTGAATGTGTTTAAGCATGTAATATTTTTGTACCGTATGAAATTCAGATGAAATTAAATGTTTTGAAAATAAATGAGCACAGCTTTCAATGAATTATTTCAATTAAATATTTTAGTAATGGACTATTACATTTAAAAAAATTTTTTTTAAACATTTCTATTCATTTTTGAGAGAACACTAGCAGAGGAGGGGCAGAGAGAGAAGGAGACACAGAATCTGAAGGAGGTTCCAGGCTCTGAGCTGTCAGCACAGAGCCAGACCCATGAACCATGAGATCATGACCTGAGCCAAAGTCAGAGGCTTAACTGACTGAGCCACCCAGGCACCCCTCCACTATTACGGTTTTAAATTCAGAAACATGAGAGCAGGTTACCCAGGTGCTGAAACTATCCTCTGCCCCCACTATATTATCCTGTGGTCTTTATTTATTTTTTATTAGTGCAACAGTGATTTCAGGAGTAGATTCCTTAATGCCTCTTACCCATTTAGCCCATCCCCCCCTCCCACAACTCCTCCAGCAACCCTCAGTTCTCCATATTTAACAGTCTCTTATATTTTGTTCCCCTCCCTGTTTATATATTATTTTTGCTTCCCTTCCTTTGTGTTCATCTGTTCTGTGTCTTAAAGTCTTCATGTGAGTGAAGTCATATATTTGTCTTTCTCTGACTAATTTTGCTTAGCGTGATACCCTCTAGTTCCATGTATTTACAATTGGCAAGATTTCATTCTTTTTGATTGCCAAGTAATACTCCTATCCATTCATCCCCCGATGGACATTTGGGCTCTTTCCATACTTTATTGTCGATAGTGCTGCTAAAACATTGGGGTGCATGTGACCCTTGGAAATAGCATACCTGTATCCCTTGAATAAATACCAAGTAGTGCAATTGCTAGGTCATAGGGTAGTTCTATTTTTAAATTTTTGAGGAAACTCCATACTGTTTTCCAGAGTGGCTGCACTAGTTTGCATAGCCACCAACAGTGCAAAGGATCCTCTCTGTGCACATCCTTGCCAACATCTGTTGTTGCCTGAGTAGTTAATGTTAGCCATTCTGACAGGTATGAGGTGGTATCTCATTGTGGTTTTGATTGTATTTCCCTGATGATGAGTGATGTTGAGCATCTTTATATGTGTTGCTGGGCCATCTGGATGTCTTCTTTGGAGAAGTGTCTATTCATGTCTTTGTCCCATTTCTTCACTGGATTGTTTGTTTTTTGGGTGTTGACTTTGGTAAGTTCTTCACAGATTTTGGATGCTAACACTTCAGCTGATACATTGTCTGCAAACGATTCTGTCGGTTGCATTTGAGTTTTGCTGATTGTTTCCTTCACTGTGCAGAAGCTTTTTATTTTGATGAGGTCGCAGTAGTTCATTTTTGCTTTTGTTTCCCTTGCCTTTGGAGACGTGTTGAGTAAGAAGTTGCTGTGGCCAAATCAAAGAGGTTTTTGCCTGCTTTCTCCTCGAGGATTTTGATGGCTTTCTGTCTTACATTGAGGCCTTTCATCCATTTTGAGTTTATTTTTGTGTATGGTGTAAGAAAGTGATCCAGGTTCATTCTTCTGCATGTCACTGTCCAGTTTTCCCAGCACCACTTGCTGAAGAGACTGTCTTTATTCCATTGGATATTCTTTCCTGCTTTGTCAAAGATTAGTTGGCCATACGTTTGTGGGTCCGTTTCTGGGTTCTCTATTCTGTTCCATTGATCTGAGTGCCTGTTTTGTGCCGGTGCCATACAGTCTTGATGATACAGCTTGAAGTCTGGGATTGTGATGCCTCCTGCTTTGGTTTTCTTTTTCAAGATTGCTTTGGCTATTCAGGGTCCTTTCTGGTTCCATACAAATTTTAAGATTATTTGTTCTAGCTCTGTGTAGAACAGTGTATAGATTTTTCACCTCTTTGGTTATATTTATTCCTAGGTATCTTATGGTTTTTGTTGCAATTGTAAATGGGATCGATTCATTGATTTCTTTTTTTATTGCTTCATTATTATTGTATAGGATTGGAACCGATTTCTGTTGATTTTATATCCTGCAACTTTGCTGAATTCATGGATCAGTTCTAGCAGTTTTTTGGTGGAATCTTTTGGGTTTTCCATATACAGTATCATATCATGTGGGAAGAGTGAACGATTCACTTCCTCCTGGCTGATTTGGTTGCCTTTTATTCCTTTGTGTTGTCTGATTGCAGAGGCTAAGACTTCCAATACTATGTTGAATAACAGTGGCAAGAGTGGACATCCGTGTCTTGTTCCTGACCTTAGGGGGAAAGCTCTCAGTTTTTCCCCATTGAGAATGATATTAGCATTGGGTCGTTCATATATGGCTTTTATGATCTCGAGGTATGCTCCTTCTATCCCTACTTTCTTGAGGGTTTTTATCAAGAAAGGATGCTGTCTTTTGTCAAATGCTTTCTCTGCATCTGCTGAGAGGATCATATGGTTCTTGTCCTTTTATTGATGTGATGTATCACATTGATTGTTTTGCAGATATTGAACGAGCCCTGCATCCCAGGTATAAATCCCACTTGGTCATGGCGAATAATTTTTTTTAATGTATTGTTGGATCCGGTTGGCTAATACCTTGCTGAGGATTTTTGCATGCATGTTCATCAGGGAAATTGGTCTGTAGTTCTCCTTTTTAGTGAGGTCTCTGTCTGGTTTTGGAATCAAGGTAATGCTGGCTTCATGTAAAGAGTTTGGAAGTTTTCCTTCCATTTCTATTTTTTGGAAAAGCTTCAAGAAAATAGGTGTTAACTCTTCCTTAAATGTTTGGTAGAATTCCCCTGGAAAGCCATCTGGCCCTGGACTCATTTTTTGGCAGATTTTTTATTACTAATTCAATTTCTTCACTGGCTATGGGTATGTTCAAATTTTCTATTTCTTCCTGTTTCAGTTTTGGTAGTTTATATGTTTGTAAAAATTTGTCCATTTCTTCTAGATTGCCCATTTTATTGGCATATAATTACTCAAAATATTCTCTTATTAGTGAATGTATTTTGTATTGTTGGTTGTGATCTCTCCTCTTTCATTCCTTATTTATGTGGGCCCTTTCCTTTTTCTTTTTGATTAAACTGGCTAGGGTTTTATCAATTTTGTTAATTCTTTCAAAGAATCAGCTCCTGGTTTCATTCATCTGTTCTGGTTTTTTTAGTTTGTTTTGTTTTGTTTTGTTTTTTTGATATCATTGATTTTTGCTCTGGTCTTTATTAATTCCTGTCTTCTGCTGATTTTGGGTTTTATTTGCTGTTCTTTTTCCAGCTCCTTAAGGTGTAAGGTTAGGTTATGTATCTGAGATCTTTCTTCCTTCTTTAGGAAGTCCTGGATTGCTATATTCTTTCCTCTTATGACCGCCTTTGCTCTATCCCAGAGGTTTTGGGCTGTGGTGTGATAATTTTCATTGGCTTCCATGTACTTTTTAATTTCCTCTTTAATTTCTTGATTAGCCCATTCATTCTTTAGTAGGATGTTCTTTAGTCTCCATGTATTTGTTATCTTTCCAAATTTTTTCCTGTGGTTGATTTTGAGTTTCATAGTGTTGTGGTCTGAAAATATGTACCGTATGATCTCGATCTTTTTGTACTTGTTGAGGACTGATTTGTGTCCCAGTGTGTGATCTATTCTGGAGAATGTTCCATGTGCACTTGAGAAGAATGTGTATTCTGCTTTAGGATGAAATGTTCTGAATATATCTGTTAAGTTGGTCCAGTGTGTCATTCAAAGCCATTGTTTCCTTGTTAAGTTTCTGTTTATATGATCTCTCCATTGCTGTAAGTGGGGTGTTGAAGTCCCCTACTCTTACGGTATTATAATCAATGAATTTCTTATGTTTGTGATTAATTGATTTATATATTTGTTTTCCTTCACGTTTGGAACATAGATGTTTACAATTGTTAGGTCTTCTTGATGGATAGACCCCTTAATTATGATCCAATACCCTTCTTCATCTCTTGTTACCGTCTTTATTTTAAAATCTAGATAATCTGATATAAGTGTGGCTACTCCGGCTTTCTTTTGGTGACCATTACCATGACAGATGGTTCTCCATCCCCTTATTTTCAAACTGAAGGTGTCTTTAGGTCCAAAGTGGGTCTCTTGTAAACAGCGTATAGATGGATCTTGTTTTCTTATCTATTCCGTTACCCTATGTCTTTTGATTGGAGCATTTATACCATTGATGTTTAGAGTGAGTATTGAAAGATTTGAGTTTATCGCCATTATGTTGCATGTAGAGTTGGAGTTCCTGGTCTCTGGTCCTTTTAGTCTTTGTTGCTTTGGTCTTTGTTTGTTTGTTTGTTTATCTTTTCTCCCCTCAGAGAGTCAGTCCCCCTTAAAATTTCTTTCAGGGCTTGTTAGGTGGTCACAAACTCCCTTAGTTTTTGTTTGGTGGGAAACTTTTAATCTCTCCTTCTGTTTTGAATGACAGTCTTTCTGGATAAAGAATTCTTGGCTGCATATTTTTCTGATTCAGCACATTGACTATATCCTGCCACTCCTTTCTGGCGTGCTACGTTTCTGTGGATAGGTCTGCTGTGAACCTGATCTGTCTTACCTTGTAGGTTAAGGTCTGTTTTTTCCTTGCTGCTTTCATTCTTCTTTCCTTGCCTGAGTATTTGGTGAATTTGAGTATGAACTGTCTTGTTGATGGTCTGTTTTTGTTGAATCTTATGGGAGTCCTCTGTGCTTTCCGGATTTTGATGTCCAGGTTAAGAAAGTTTCTGCTATGATTTGCTCATACAAATTTTCTACCCCTATTTCTCTCTCTTCCTTTTCTGGGACCCCTATGATTCTGATGTTACTCCTTTTTAATGAGTCACTGATTTCTCTAATACTTAAGTCATGCTCTTTTGCCTTGGTATCCCTCTTTTTTTTTCTGCTTCATTATTCTCCAGAAGTTTGTCCTCTGTATCGCTGATTCACTGCTCTGCCTCTTCCATTTCTGCCACTGTAGCATCCATTTGAGAATGCAGCTCAGTTATAGCATTTATTTCATCCTGAGTAGGGTTTACTTTAATCTCTGCAGAAAGGAATTCTAATCTATTTCGACTGCAGCTAGTATTCTTATTGTGATTCTAAATTCTGGTTCAGACATCTTGCTTGTATCTCCGTTGGTTAAGTTCCGGTTGTCATTTCTTCCTGGTGTTTCTTTTGGGGTGAATTCCTTCGTTTTGTGATTTTGAAGGAAGAAAAGGAATTAATGAGGTAAAAAATTAAATTAAAATTAAAAAATTAAGACAACACACACACACACAGAAAAAATCAAATAAATAATGCTAGGTCCTAGGTGTGTTTTGGTCTGGGTGTTGATAGGGGCTTGATAGATTAGAGACAAAAGGGGAAAAAGAAAAAAAAAAGGAAACGTTTGAAAATTTGAAAAAATGAATGCAGTGCAAGAAAATGAAATGATGGAATAAAAATAGGATTTTAAAAACTTACAAAAAAGTTTTAAAAAGTAGAAAAAAATGAAAAAATTGTTTTTAATAAAAAGTGAAAATAAACGTAAATTTTTTCTCTTTCTGTATTCAAGAAAAAAAAGATTAAAAAAAAAGAAAACTGAATAGATGGACCAGCAAACAGACTGAAATACGGTTGAAATTACCTTGTTTTCCCCTGGGAGTCAAACTATGAAGGACTTTATAGTCTAAAACTATGCAGGTGCGGAGATTTGTGGTGTTCCTGAAGAGTGAGGTTGACCCTGTTGGGCGGTGTTTAGTGTAACAGCTCTGTTCTCCACTAGATGGCGCTGCTTAGCTTGCTGGGGTGGATTTTTGTGGCACTTGTAGGTGTGTATGCGCATGCGCAGGAGGGGTGAAAAGGGCGTCACCCAGCTACCCTGTTGCCAATACTGGAATTCTGCTCTCCCCGATCAGCTATCGCACACCCGTCCTTTGTCTCTGGCTTCCCTCCACTCCCCGCTTTTACACTGTCGGTGACCAAGCCGTCAGGTTGCCAGGTGGCACCTCCCTCCTGAGTTTTATCTCAGATGTGGCTGTCTTTCACGACCCCTCACTTCTGAGGGACTGCCGCTTTGACCCGTTCTGACCCTCTGTGGGAGGGTCTCACTGAGCAATGGCCTGGAGCCAGCTGCACCTAGGAACATTCACCTGACCATGCTGCTGCCAATGCCCAGGGACTGTGGCTGGGTGCCAGCCGGCCCCAGAAAAAGTTCACGCGATCGTGTAGCAGCAGCGTCTCAGGGAATATGGAGAATCACAACACACATCTGGCACCAGGCTTCACCCTTAATGACCCTGTTCCAGCACCAGCGAACGTGGTTCTCTGGGGTCCGCAGGGGTCTTTACCTGTGGGGGGCCACACAGCGTCTACCAGATGTCCTCCCAGCAGGGGAACCGCCTCTCCGTGTGTGGCCCGAAGCCCCCTGGACTTCACTCTCTGCTCCTGAGGATTGGCCCTTCTCACCAGAGCACCGCCAGGTATTGAGCTGAGGAGTTTCAGACTCTGAGCTCCCCCTATTTATAGAGTCTTGATGGAATTTAAACCCTCTCCTTTCTCCTTTCTCCCTTTTTTAGTTCAGTCCCTGCGGCTGTTTCCACTTTTCCACTTTCTCTCCAGCTGCTTTTTTTTGGGGGGGGTGCTTTTCCTGTACTCTCCCCCTCATCTCTGTCCTCTCTCCACAAGCAAAAACAGCTCCTTACCCTCCACAGCTTCTCTCTCCCCCAGTTCACCTCTCCACGCCGTGTATCTGCTGAGTTCTGTGGTTCAGATTGTGCAGATTGTTGTGTTAATCCTCAAATCAGTTTTCTAGGTGTGCAGGATGGTTTAGTGTTGATCTCTATCATGTTGTCTTTATAAAATTTGGTGTAAGAATTCAGACTGCTATTTACAGGTATTCTCTTAAGTGGAAGCACACAGGTTGTTAGTGTCAAATCTTTTGAAAGAGGATGGGAACTGAGCAGTGTCACAGCAAGAATAAAGTTTTCAGGTTTAGTGGGACCCTATTATGGAAGAATGTTGTCTCTGCGCATTACCAGTGCTGGGTCCACTGGTAACCTTTGTGAACTGAGGGAAAATGCTGGTACGTTGCTTCTCCTGTCTCCCTGCAATCACTACAAAATGAGAAGGGCTTGATTGAAAACAAAAGGAGTGTAATAATACTTGTAAAACCTTGTATAATAAAATTGTATAAATGGTAACACATGCAGCCTGGTACTGCATTAAGGTTTCAGGGAGCTGGTGCGCTTTACTGATCACTTTGCATTTGAAAGTGCTGTAGGAGGGGCACCTGGGGGGCTCAGTCGGTAAGCGGCCTGGTTAAGCATCCGACTTCAGCTCAGGTCATGATCTGGTTTGTGAGTTCGAGCCCTGTGTCAGGCTCTGAGCTGTTAGCACAGAGCCTGGAGCCTGCTTCAAATTCTGTGCCTCCCTCTCTTTGCCCCTCTCCTGCTCACACTTTGTCTCTCCAAAATGAATAAACATTAAAAAAAAAAAAAATGCAGTAGGAGATGCTGAGGAAACAGAATTTACCAAAGAGGAAATCCTTATTACATAGAAAAACAGTGCTTAGAAATGTGCAGTACATTATATAGCCTTTAAAACATGTAATTCAAAAAGGCTGAATGTGGCTACCTTAGAAAAGAGAATACATTGTGAAACAGTAAAATATTTCAATGAATTACTGTATAGTGATTTCACACATGTTTTTCTTTCACTTCTAAACACTTTGTCAGGATAAGAGCAGGGAGACACTTTATCAGGATAGGATAAGGGAAGAGATCTAGTCTTTTTGAAAGATGAGTAAAAAGGAGTTGAGTGCATTTAAAAACGCTTTTGAGCAGCTGCTGTATGTGTAGGGTCCGTGTTAAGGTATTAATCTTAAAAAAGAACTTCCTCCAAGCAATTTACAGAGAAGTAAATGCCAAGTAACAATATCATAAGACAAAAGTAATCTGTGATGATGAGGTATCAAAAAAAAAAAAAAAAGGTTCAGATTTCATTCATTAAGGAACTTCTTCATGCACTAACAGAACTTCTTACAAGGCACTGGCAGGGGTCCTATTTCAAGGTTTGGATAACATTGATGGTTTCAGAAACATGTTTTAACAAACAACAAGTGATTTTGTTGTGGATGGTCCTCGGACCGCATTTTGCAAAGCATTGGACAAGGCCTCAGTTTTCTGAGAAACTTTTGAAGACAGTAGGGATAGTTTCATGGGTGAGGTGGCAGGTGGGAAAAACCTTTAAGGTTGAGAAGAGTTGAAGACATCATGAGGAAAAGACAAAGGGAAGAAAGCCTGGGATATATTTAAAAGTTTGTTTAAAAGTCTTAAAAATAGTTACATTTCTGTTATTACGGATGGGGACTATCACATCCTTTGTCGATGTCTTCCATGTGGAGGAGACACCCTCAGCCCAGCACTAATGGCCTCTTTGCTGTTCTAAAGTTTTCTGCCCAGCGAGGTAGTGACTTACCTAATAATTTTGGGGAGAACACCTTGCCTGCCTGCACAGTGCATATACTTTTGATTACTATTCTCATACTGAAACTGTAAAGAACAGGGAAGTATTGATGAAGAACAGGAGGAGGAAGGGATGGAGGCAGAGCAGGGAAAAGGCCTGTGTTTTGGGGAACGTAACATCTAAAACTCCAATTTGTGCTGCATGGGTCAGTATGTTAAGAAATAAAGCAGGAATGAAACTTGAGTGAACATGGTATACAAGTGGAGAAACTTTGGGTGGTCAGAGCTCGTGGTTTTCGAGCTCAGACTTTATTACATCCACAGGGAGTTTGGATCTTGGCAGTTTGTAGAGGTTTATACTGGGCATTAATTTGAGATATATATATATATATATATATATATATATATATATATACATACATACATACACACACACACACATATATATATGTATGTATACTTGCAGTAGGCTTTTAATTGTTACCATTTTGGCAAGATAAGTTAAGCCTTAAGGCACCTGGGATTTTGATCTTAAGTTCAGGGTAGGCTTGTCTACACAACACTGGTTATTTCTACAGAGGCAGGGTGCAATACTGAGCCTCAAGCAGAAGTGCACGGGCATCAACAAAGAAGCAGGGTAGAAGGTGGGCGTGGTGGAAACACACAGGCTTCTGCAAAGGCAAGGAATGTGGGAGCGGGGCTCACTCAAAACCTGGCCTCCTGGATAGTGTCAGCTGATATCAGCCAAGATGAGGCTCAGTGAGCTACTGGCTCTGCTGGCATTAAAGGCATTGGCAAGTAGAGGCCGCATCAGGGTGCAATCTATTGCAGCTTGACCCTGAACTACATTGAAACTCATGAACACTAGGGACCTCAGCAGAAGCTGCAGAGACACTAGATAGCCACTGCATTTAGGATTTAATGATAGAAAAAATATAGCCGTGCGGAACATTAATGACTATATCAGTATTTGCTGCTCTTAAACTTCAAGGCAGAGGACCTTGTGTGCAGTACAGACTTCTACATCCCCATAGCTTATTTTACAACTGGAAGTTTGTACCTTTTGACTCCATTCACCCCCTACCACCTGCCACTTGATTTAATATCGTTTATAGATGGATTTTGAAAATGACAAAGGCATCCACTTTTATTGTGCCTGTTGGAAACACAGACATGAAAGCGATCCATTACATGATATTTTATCTTCCCAAGTAGTAAAGGTAATAACCCTGACTGAAGCCTGTACTGTGGCAAAAGACAGAAGATAAAACAAGAGTAGATATGGTTTTGGAATTGTTTGTGACTTTGAAATGCTATGAAACCTGAAGGATTTATGACATCAAATATTTTGACTAGTGGTAAGAAAGTTACCTATGACTTAGTGGAAGCTATTCAAGACTCACAAAGAAACAGTGGTTGTGAATGTAGAAGTACATAGGCAGACCAAAGGCCAATGCCAATGCCCTCGTAGAGCTGCACACTAAATGAGCTTTTACCAACCCAGCCAAATGAGATGCCTCTAAGTTGATGTGTCTCCTCACCAAACATTCAGACAGATAATTTTCCCAATTTAAGCAGGCTAAGGTTGACTCACAGCATCTACATCAACCTTCTGAAACACAGAATTGGCCACCAGAGGGATGGAGGCCAGAAGTCCACTATCAAGGTGTTGCAAGGGCTATGCTCCCTGTGAAGGCACTAGGGAAAGATCTGTCCCAGCTCTCTTCTAGCTCTGGTAGTTCCTTGGCTTGAGGCAGCATAACACCAATCTTCACATGCTGTTCTGTCTGTGTGGCTATCTCTGTGTCCAAATTTCCCTTTTTTTATAAGGACACTGATTATATTATAGTAGGATTCACCCTAATTATCTCATTTTACCTTATTACCTCTGTAAAGACCCTATCTCCAACTAAGGCTGCATTCTGAGGTCCTGAGGATTAGAACTCCAATGTATCATTTTTAGGGGCACACAATTCAACCCATTACATACATTATCATGAAAATGCTTTACAACGTTATTGGGACACCATTTCTATTCCTTCTATGGGTTCGTGTGTCAATGTGAATTTCCACTCACATGATACCTTAAACTGAGGCTAAGTCAAAAATGTCTCTAGGGGCTCCTGGATGGCTCAGTCGATTAAGTGACCAGCTCTTGATTTGGGCTCAGGTCATGATCTTACAGAGCTGCATCGGGCTCTGTGCTGCCAGCATGGAGCCTGCTTGGGATTCTCTGTCTCCCTCTCTCTCTGCCCCTCCCACATGCATTTGCTCTCTCTCTCTCTCTCTCTCAAAAATAAATAAAACTTTAAAGAAAAAAATTCTCTAGAAGCACACAATTTCAAAAAGCAGTCTGAACCAAAGATGATAATGGATGTGAAGCCCATGCCTGAGATTGACGAAATACGACATAGCACAATGATTTTTTTTAATCTTTCTCTTTTAGTAATTATTGTCCTGGTATTTGGTTATTTAACCCAAATATCATGAGATTGTTTTCTTTCAGCATAGTTGAGTTTATCATATTCAGTTCTTGGTATATTCAAAATACATGGTTACCGGGCACCTGGGTGACTCAATTGGTTGAGCGTCTGACTCTTGGTATCAGCTCAGGTTGTGATCTCACAGTTTTGTTAGTTCGAGCTCTGTGTTGGGCACTGTGCTGACAGTGAAGAACCTGCTTGGGATTCTCTGTCCCCCTCTCTCTCTGCCCCTCCTCACTTGTGCTCTCTCTCAAAATAAATAAACTTAAAAAAAATTCATGGCTAACAATTTGCCTGTTCATTTCCAATAGCTATAAATAAAAAATTGGTTGGGTCTATGAGAACTTCTGTTTACATACAGAAAGTCTCCATGATACCATGGGATTATCCTTATAATTCCAGTTACTATGCATAGGCACCAGTAATTGCTGTGGTTCCAGATGGCCATATCCACATGAAGTTTGTGAAACCCTTCCTGTTATTCTCTGTAGAGGCCAGTTTACCTCGTCAAAATCCACACGGGTCCTGATCCCATGGGTCATGAGTGGGGACAGCCTTCCCTCAGGAATTTGACAAAAGACCTAACTAAAAATAAGTAATAGACCATAAAACATATGACCCACAAGGAATGAAATGGCCATAGACCACCCCTCATACAATAGAAATGAACCAATCAGGAATGGACAACCCAGCACCTTGAGTTATCAAACCAATACCAGTAGGACCTGAGAAGGAACAAGGGGGAAGGGAAGGGGGTGGGGGGTGACTAGAACCTTATAAAACAAAGACCCTTGCCTATTATCGCGGGCATTCACTTTCAAATATCCCCTCTCTGTAAATAGCTTTCATACTATTCTTTTAATTTTATAGTTTAATAAACTTTTGCCTGCTGCTTAAAAAAAATAAAAACAATAGAGAATGGTTATCACAAACACTTTCAGTGTGTGTCACTTTTGGTAATGTTCGGGAGATGAAAAATAACGTAAAAATAACAGGAAAATAATATAAATATTTGTCATTACTGAAAATTTCTTAAGGCTTGATTTTTTAGTATCTCCTTCCTATATTGCATTTGTGGAACTAGAGCTTATTAGATGTTGCCTGTTAATTGATTAGGCTGAGTAATTTAACCTACCTTATTATCAACTTTGCAGTACAGAGTCCACTAGAGATGGCAAAGCAACATTCCATTGGCTCAAAAAAGGTCATCACTGGTTGTTTCAAATTCTACTTGTGGTTGTGTTTATAGTAATGCAGTATAGTCACGTAGGGTTCAAAATATTATCTTAGTGGACCAGTTCTGTCACTGAACCTCTGATATACAGAGACATTCATATGACAATTCTATGCCAGAGTAAACAAATTATGGCCAAAGCTTGTCCTCTGAGGTGAAGGAATAACCACAAGAAGAGACTGATGAATTTTGGCCTCTTGGGCACACCTCATACAAAGCAGAGACACCCAAATGCCATAATTCTAAAGTAGCAAAATCACATACAAAGCAGTGGTGCTTGGATGGTATAATCCTAAAATGGGCATTATACAAACACTCCAACTATCTCAGTGCTTACTTAACCCAGATCTACTTATCTAATGGACATTACTCACAGACCTTGTTTTCCTAATATGGAACAGAGGGAGCTCACAGTCTTGTGATTATAGAAGACTAGTCCATTTCTCCCCCACCCCAAACTTTTTTTATGAGAACCTCCTGGGTTTGGTCTGCAATTATGTACATATAATTTTATTACTATATATTCTATATACTATGTATATAATATTTATACAACAGAAATAGAGAAACTAGTAGAAGGAAATAACAGGTTGAAAAATGTTGAGTTTGTTCAATTTGTATCTGAGTAGACCTCAAATTATCTGTTCACTACAGTGGAGAAAGTCAAGTGGATCTTCAATACCATCCATTCCCTCTCACCATCCTTAGGAAAAAGTCTTTTGGAAATTCTTCTTGAGTTAATTACCATGGCAGGAAGTTTTGAAGATTACTTTTTGTGTTTTAAATGTAGATTAAAATCTGAATTCATTAAAAAACATTAGCATATTTGTGTGACTTGTATTTTATGCTTGCATATCTAGAAGAGTTATTTGGATTTCTTTTGTTCTAATCTATGTATAATTTGGCATAATATCAAATGTATCATCTTAAATTTTAAATAGTCACAATAACTATTTGCCTTTGTAAAAAGTGGAAAACTGCTAAATTCATCCATTACATTCTTACCCCCATTTCCAAGCAAATTTACTTTTTGTATACTTTATAACAAATTAATTTTAAAAATCTAAGTTTTTTAAGTAAACTCTATGGCCAACGTGGGGCTTCAACTCATGACCCTGAGTTCAAGAGTTGCATGCTCTACCGACTGAACCAGCCAGGTGCCCCCTAAGATCTAAGTTTTAATCAGAGAAGAGAGTTTAAAATTTATGCAACCCATGTTTAGCCCTTTAAAAATTTTTTGAGATGTATTCTGTATTATGAATTACCACAATTTATAATCTTCAACATTTATATATTCTTCTTCATAGGATATATAATCTGTCATCAACTCTTAAGACTTACATTCTTTGATTTTATAGTAATGTTTTTACATTAGTGGCTTAATAGGTGAGCCATCCACATGGATCATGACGACAACTCTTCAGTGTACATAGAGGTTTTGGCAATAATGGAATATGTACTTTTCTAGAAATTAGAAACCACTAATCTAGTGTGAAAGGAAAGAATTATTCTTTGCTATTAATTGAAATAGTTTAAGAGTTTGCAGTATTTTGCTGTCCCAATAATAACTAAAACCGAGAAACATTAATGATTAATGTAAAGTGTAATAGGGACAAATTATGCTTGGATTATTCACTTACACAATTGCAATTTGACTAAGGATGGCATTTATTTATATTTACAGTTGTGATCACAGATTATTATTGTTTTGCCACTTTCAAAAAAGTTATTAAAGAATATGTGAACAAGCTTAAATGTTCTATTCTACCTTGGTACACACTGCAGATGACAAATTCAGAGCTTGGCTTCTGACACTGTGGGAATGGGCCAAATTACTTCTGGATTAGACACTGAAATAGTAATAAATACTACTACTAGGCCTTTCTACAACTGGCTCAATTAACTGCACTCAGGTACATTTATTTCATCTAGATTTCATGAAGACACATTCTAAATATAATTTATAAATGAGAACATATGAAGTAAATGCTTAATTATTTATTCAAGGTCACACAACAATTTGGTGTCTGAGCTTAAACAAAAACTCAATTTCCTAACATTTGCCTCAAGCTGCTATGTGGATAACTCTAGAAATTCCATCTGTGAAATTTCAATCAAGACAGATGTATTTAAACCCTTTGAAAGCTTTGCTTGCTATGTAAATTCCACATTGCAGACTGATTATTATATAGTCATTCACAGTGGTCTTTTTTTTTTTTTTTTGACAGTACATGCTGGCACAGCATTTGACACCCTTTAGAGTAACTATGACACATACACATTCAAATAAATTAACATCTGGTCTTAACTGACTCTTCTAGGTTGACCAATATGATCTCCCCAGAATGCAGTGATCCTTTAGCTAGCAATATCGAGAACAGTAAGCTTTCCTAGTTCTCTCCCCCATTTAAAATTTTTCTTGTTAAAAAAAATAACAGCATCTAACATATCTACAGGTATCCATCTAACATTCCATGTTTGAGATTTTGGAATCACTGGAAAAGAAAGGAGGGATCAGAAAAAGATTTAAGAACAATCAAATGTTTACATGGAAATTAATCACACTTCTATTTACAAGCTATGTGACTGCAAAATGACTTACCATCTCTGTGCCCCAGTTTATCTATCATTAAAATGAACATGATAATATAGGGTCCTAACTCATTTTCCAAATCCTTGAGTCCAAGAGTGCTTCAGATTCAGAATGTTTTAAATATGTAATTCAGTGCAAACACCATATATTTACATAACAGTTACAGCAGGGTCTCAAGCAGCATATTAAAATATTAAAATTGCTGCAGTAAAATGAATATTCAAACTAAGAGATGATTCAAGAATATAAATAGCCTCATATCAATTCAGGTCAGATTTTTGCCTATGTGAAAAAAAAAACCAGAACAAACAAAACCCCAAAGTTTTCAGAGACTTTTGCCTTTTAAAACTGTAGGTAAAAAGATCATTAGCCTGAAATAATGCATCCATAATAGGGTAACTTAAGTGGATAAATAGATTCTTTCATGCTTTTTAATGATCAAAAATGATAAAAACATTGGAGAAAAATATATATGTTGTCAATAAAAGTAAATATGTTGTCATAATTGCAATTATCTGCCTATAATATTTTAGATATTAATCACATTATATTCTGTGATTAAAAATCTAATAATTTTTACATTGCCAAATTGAAAATCATGCCTGTTTTGTGTCACAGGATGTAAACCCATTCAATTACTAATAGCAGTTATAGCCATTAAGAAACCTTGGGGTGCCTGGGTGGCTCAGTCCATTAAAGCATCCGACTTTGGCTCAGGTCATGCATGATCTTGCTGTTCAGAGTGCAAGCCCCACGTCAGGCTCTGTGCTGATAGCTCAGAACCTGGAGCCTGTTTCAGATTCTTTGTCTCTCTCTCTCTGTCTCTGTCTCTCTCTCTCTCTCTGCCCCTCCCCCACTTGCGCTGTCTCTCTCAAAAATAAATAAACATCAAAAAAAAATTAAAGAAAAAGAAACCATAAAAAAATTCTCAAATGACACTTTATGAGTGCTGGATCCCTTACAGATGAAATCTGCCAATTTTGAATTATCCACTCTTATTTCTTTATCCCTGAAAACTTTTGACACTTTTGCTACCCCAAAAAATGAGATTTTAAGCAGAGGATATGAATTAAAATTATCTTCCCTAAATTTAATTGCAGAGACTTAAGTGGGCTAGTGCTAATACCACTTTAAAAAAGTAAAAGTGTATGGGGCGCCTGGGTGGCTCAGTCGGTTAAGTGACTGACTTCAGCTCAGGTCATGATCTCGTGGTTTGTGAGTTTGAGCCCCATGTCGGGCTCTGTGCTGACAGCTCAGAGCCAGCTTCCAATTCTGTGCCCCCTTCTCTCTCTGCCCCTCTCCCACTCACACTCTCTCTCTTTCAAAAATAAATAAATATTAAAAAAAAAAAGTAAAAGTGTAGGGGTGTCTATGTAGCTCAGTCAATTGGGCATCTGACTCTTGATTTCCACTTGTCTTGATCCCAGAGTCTTAGGATCAGGCTTCATGCTGACCATGGAACCACCTTGAGATTCTCACTCTCTCTCCCTCTTCCCCTCTCCCCCACTCACACTTTCTCTCTCTCTCTCTCTCTCAAAAGATTTTTTTTTTAAGTAAAAATGTAATTTCTCCTGAAGTTCATATTCAAATGTAGATTTATAAACATATTTTTATATCCATATAAACTAAGAGCTCAGACATTTTAAACTTTTAGAACTACTTTACTAAATGTTGAACGTACTATTTTCCCTCTCATAATTACCAGATATTTTCATGTGAAACATAGGTTGGTATTTTAAGGCCAATTAAAAGCAAACTAGTAATTTGAGGTAATGAAAGATATAAATGTTAGAGAAACAGATAGATACTGAGATTCTATTCTTCTGACACATATGTAAGAAGTAAATTAATATCATCATTGTAATTACAGTTACCTGGCACTGTGCTCAGAAATTTATAAATACTATCTCATTTAATCCCAATGAACTTTATGATTCCATCCAACCCTATGATTGGCTAATATCATAACATGATGATAAAAACAGTAATAAATAAATAAAACTTAAAAAAAAACAAATATAGAAATACAAATTCAGTACAATTGTTTTATTTATTTATTTTTAACTGTATTCATTTTGAGAGAGAGAGAGAGTGAGCACACACAAGCAGAGGAGGGGCAGAGAGAGAATCCCAAACAGGCTCTGTGCTGTCAGCGCAGAGCCCAGCGTGAGGCTCTATCTCAGGAACCATGAGCTCATGACCTGAGCCTAATCAAGAGCCTGACGCTTAACTGACCGAGTCACCTAGACACCCCTGTGTCAAAACATTTTCAAAATTAGTATTCCAGTTGATTCAAGTATCTCATTTCCAAATAGGTATGATATTCATTACTTGCTTAACGAGAGTTTCTTTTAAGCCAGTGACTCATTTTATAATTACAAAAATGAAAAATAAAAGATATTACAAAATGATCAACTAACATGTCTTTCCAAAGAAATTCTAGTATAGAATAGTTATATTTACTTGTCTTTTCTTATCTTCAGTATCAAATATATACACAAAAGCATTCTCTCATCTGGTGGCCAACAAAATTTTGTACATTATTTAGTATTCTGCTGGAGAACAAGTTGAGTAGCAGTATATTTAAAAATGTATATGTATATGAATATTATATTTTTATAAATATTAGAGTCAGATGAAAATACAGATTTTTAAGAAAGGAAAATTATGTGGAATTATGAACTATTAATATATTGCTATACATCTCCCCAATATAGTATTTTATATTTCTCTACCTATATTACAGATATATTTTTACATCATTAAATGGTTTGATAAGTCAGCATTCTAATGGTTTATAGTTGAATATATTTTAATATTGAACCATCATAATATTTTAATTAATTGAGTTACTGACTTTTAGATTATGACTACCCTAAATAAAAAACAATGTAATGGAATTTGTGTATTTAAATCTTTAAAAAATTTTTGGATGAATTTTTCTTTACAGATATCTGTATTATACGAAATATCCATACAGAAATTCATACCACATTTTCCTGTTAAACTAAACTAAATATTTGGCAAATTTTGACATATTAGCTATAATCATTAGCTATTTATCAGGTAAATAATGCAAAGTATTCTTTCTTGAGATTTAAAAAAAATTATCAGGGTGCCTGGGTGGCTCAGTTGGTTAGGCTTCCGACTTTAGCTCAGGTCATGATCTCATGGTTCGTGAACTGAGCCCTGAATTGGGGGCTCTGTGCTGACAGCTCAGAGCCTGGAGCCTGCTTCGCACTCTGTCTCTCTCTCTGCCCCTCCCCTGCTCATGCTCTCTCTCTCTCTCTGTCTCTCAAAAATAAGTAAATGTTAATTTTTTTTTTAAATTTTCTAGAATCACACTAAACAATTTTAGTGGAAAGAAAATGTAAAAAAAATAGTATTATATATCTTTCAGTTTTGAAAAAGACAGAATATATATTTTGCCCAACTCCTTCTTTTTTTTAAATGTTTATTTTCAAGAGAGAGAGGGTGAACCGGGAGGGGGAGAGAGAGAAGGGGACAGAAGATCTGAAACAGTCTCTGTGCTGACAGCAGAGAGCCTGATATAGGGCTCAAACTCACAAACCATTAGATCATGACCTGAGCTAAAGTTGGACACTCAACCGACCACGCTACCCACGTGCTCCCCCAAACCCCTTTTTACATAGGTTTATTAAAAGATGAAAGTTCTTAACCATATTACCATAAAGCTGTAATATTTCCCACCATTTTTTCAAAAAAGGATATTTTACTTTCCCAATTAATTTGAAATGGTTGTTAACACAAATAGGAGATAGGGAAAAAAATCACTGCATGGAACTGGCTTAGGCTTTAAAATAACGTGAAGCAAAGTAATTACCACATTCCTTTCCAATAATATCCTGATACATTGCAGTATGCTTCTAGAAACTTTCAGTTTTCTAGAAGATTCTATTTTATCCAGATTTCCAGTAACAAAGTATAAGTTTAGAAAATAATTTTATTTTGGGGGTGCCTGGGTGGCTCAGTCAGTTGAGCATCCACTCAGGATGACCTGAGAATTCAGCTCAGGTCATAATCTCACAGTTTGTGGGTTTGGGCCCCTCGTCAGGCTCTGTGCCAATAGCTCAGAGACTGGAGCCTGCTTCATTTTGTGTCTTCTTCTCTCTGCCCCCTCCCCCATTCCTGCTCTGTCTCTCTGTGTCTTTCAAAAGTGAATAAGTGTTAGAGTGGGAGAGAGCCAAAGCATAAGAGACTGTTGAAAACTGAGAACAAACTGAGGGTTGATGGGGGGTGGGAGGGAGGGGAGGGTGGGTGATGGGTATTGAGGAGGGCACCTTTTGGGATAAGCACTGGGTGTTGTATGGAAACCAATTTGACAATAAATTTCATTAATATTAAAAAAAAAAGAAAAAAGTGAATAAGTGTTAAAAAATTTTTTAAGAAAAAAAAGAAAATTTTTTTTCTTTAAGATAATTAACAGATTTTAAAATGATCTTTTAGAATTTTAAGTGCCTTAAGCCTTAACAACAACAACAACAACAACAACAACAACAACAAAGAGACAGAGAGAGACAAAGAGAATGGAAACTCAAATCAGGGAATCTA
This sequence comes from Panthera uncia, assembly GCF_023721935.1. Taxonomy (NCBI): domain Eukaryota; kingdom Metazoa; phylum Chordata; class Mammalia; order Carnivora; family Felidae; genus Panthera; species Panthera uncia. Next base: position 102,545,358 of record NC_064809.1, on the reverse strand, counting down.
AGAATGTGGTTTTCAAGGGCAGAGGTTATAGGAAAAATGGGGATCTGGACTATGTATTTCTTAAGACTGATTTTTTTTCCCTCTTGTGCACATAAAGAACCATTAACAATGCAATGGTTAATTTCAGAGTAACAGAAAAATTCAGTTAGCATCCTGATATTTAATAAATCCTTTTCTTGGAACACATGACATTTGTTCTTTCTAATAGATATGTCCTTTTTGAACCAAAGGTACACAATTGTTAAAGGGTCTCTGACCTGACAAATCCCTTATGGAGTTTAGAAAAGAAAAAGAAAGTGTTTGCTTTTTTCACCCAGTTTGGTCTTGTTTCACAAATGGTCCTATTCTATAATGCTTCATTGAGGCTCAGGATCCCAAGATGGGTTTTTTTTCTCCCTAGCAACTAAAGTGTTAATACGCGAAGGTGTGTTAAGTATCATGAGAGTTGTGTCTGTTCTATCCCTAGTGCAGATTCTTCTTCAAAGAGTATGTCTTGCATTTTGGGATTAAAGAAAATGAGCCAGAGAGTTGCTACTGAGTGAAGAAAAGTAAGATAAATAAATTCAGGGATGTGGCATCATGTGTATATTTTATTAGGATACCATTTTATTTTTCTCATAGAAGGCTACTTCTTTATCATATTTTATGCTTAAAAACAAATTATTATGAACTTATATTTTCAGATGACAAAAGACTAAGATTGATTAATTTAGCTTACATTTAATTTGCAAGTAATATAGCAATCTACACATTATATTATTAAATTTTACTGTAACACAGATAGAAGACCAATGGCTATGCTTTACCATCACGTTTTATAGTTGATATAAAGTTTATATAAAATTATAGTTAATACAAAGTACATAGGCAATATAGTATGGGTGGGGGAACTATGGATGTCTTACCCTGATACTTTATAGTTAATAAATGTACTGTAGCTGAGATAGGGAGACCTTCACATATGTTGGCCTGTCCATCTTGTGTAATGTAGTTTAACATTTACTCAACTGATCATAATAAAGAATCAATTCATTTCCTGAATTGTGTTAAAGTTTATAATTTCCAGGTCATAATATAGATTGGCCTTTAATATAACACATTTTAGTTTCTAAGATGAGAACATATAATTTGCATTTTCTAAAGTCACAGCATGAGACTGCTTAAACTCTGCAGCTGGATGTTTATAGTTGCTTTTTTCCTAATTCTCCTTGTGGTGCTGTAATTGGATGTGCTAACATATTAAAATTCACATCTTTTGTGCTGATGTTGTATTAATGCATTTTCTCAAGTTGAGCATTCAATTGCAACAGTGCAAATAATATGGAAATATAAAGCTCTGCTATCTCAGTTTTTTTTCTTTTGCTATAAATTAAAGGAAAATGAACTTCTCATTGTGACATAGAAGTCCTTCTATGACCTAGTTCTTCCTTATTTCTCCAACTCCCACTCCTGCTGCTCCTGTATAAACATAATCTGTGTTATACTAAAATATTTATGATTCAGTAAGAATTGAACCATGATGCTACGTATGGGGTATAGGTAATGCAGGAAAGAGAAGATATTTTAAAGGTATATTTAGGAGGACTTGGTATTTAATTAATTAAGAGTGGGATGTAATAGACAAGGGATAATCTTGGATGACTCTCAAATTTGTATTTTGTGTCCCACAGTAAATTAAGTCCTAAGTGAAAAGGTGCTAAGAACTTGGAAATGTTACTATACACAGCATTCTGCATGATCCCTTGTGGTTTCCCTATGCCTTGCCCATATGTAAATTCATTTCTTTATGAACATCTTCTCCAGTTTGTGTCATTTCTTTCCTGCCAGGACTTTGACTGGTACAATAGTTGGTACCCAGAGTAGCCCTAAGAAACAGAATTTCAAATTTAGGAAATGGATTGCTTACAAATTTGAAGAGTTCTGGAGAGAAATGGGACATGGCTAATCCATGACATGCAGTGATATTTTGATTGCTCAAATGGTTACTGATACTGCCATGGGATGAACTATATGGGCAGGCTATGGCACATACAATCAAGTGATTGTAAAACTCAGTTCCTGTGTCAAAACCTGGCTTTTTCTGATGGCCCTGGAGAATGTAGATGTGGAAAACGAGCAATTGAAAACTAAAAATATCTGGCATGGGTGACCAGAAAGTTTAAAGGGAAGTCTTGAAAGAATCCCTCATTTCCTGTGGCCAGAACGAAGATATGGATCAGATGAGAACCAAGTTCAAGGCCCAATTGTGAGGATTTCAGAGTATTAACTCTAACTCAAAAGAGACTCCTGGGTCTTTTACATGGATAGAAAAGAATTGATGTGGAAGGGATAGAGTTTTAAACCATGAAAAAGGGATATGTGAGCAGCATGAATGAAGCTGAGAACTTTGATGTTCTTCCCACTTTTACCACCAATTCTCTTAAATATGAAGACATCTAGAAAACTAAGAACAAGCCTCGTCTTTATAAAAGCTTTCAATGGTTCCTTTTATGTCACATATGGATTCTCCTCATAACACACCTGCCATTACTTCCAGACCTAGCATGGATGAAAAGTATAAGAATTTCTCTAAGAGGAAGTAGCCCACACACCCAAAGGGTTTCAGGACCTTTCTAATTTGTAAGTTTTAAGGAGGATAAAATACAAGGTGCAATTGGGCTGAATTTATTGTCATGGATGCATTCACCCAGAATATAGAATTTAATAAAGTGGCTTAAGTATGGGAGAAAGGCATTAATAACCTGATAAAACTAACAGAAGCCCTGGAGCCTGGACCCATCAATAGTACCTACTTTATAAACTGGAAATGCCTGAACTTCGCTGGCATAATGTAATGGAAGAAGTCCAAAGGCTCAAGAAGATGCTCAAGAAGAAGAAATGTTAGAAAGTATCTTCTCAGCCCCTTCTTACCATACCCCAAAGAAAGGTATTTGAGGATATTTCTCTTATGAAAGTACTATGAAATATATTATTAAGGAAGCTGCCAGCCTGATGGATATGGAATTTTGTGAACTGGTTGACATGATTAAAAATTAAATAAGTTGTCTGAAAAGGCTATTAAAATAATCCTTCTTTCCTCAACTACATATCTGTATGAAGCAGCAATTTCTTAATATACTTCAACCAAACAGCATATTGCAGAGAATTGAATGCAGAAGCATATATGGGATTCCAACTGTCTTCTAAGGCTTAAGCCTGGTATTAAAGAATTTTGCAATAAATATGAAACAATGCCTTTTTTATTACTATAAGTTTTTATTTTAGAAAATGAAGTTATTTTTCACAAATCACATTACTTATATTAGCATATAAACCTGTCTACTACCTGATTTATTCATTAATTATAAGTAAATACATATTTTGAAATTGTGTGGCTTTAACTTATAATAAATAGTGAGATATATTTTTATAAGTATATATAACAGTTCTTTCCTAACCAAGTCTTAAGAACTCAAAAGAAAGAGGTTCTGAAATTAAAGTTGGATAACCAGTGCTTTACATCATTCCTTTACCAAATAGCTCACTCTCAATTTTTCTTAGATCTTTATTTGATAGTTTATTAAAGATCATGTACCCTGATTAACATAAAAATGCATCCTTCTCCCCCGGATATATATCTTCTATCCTCATCCTTTGCTTTGTTTTTAAAAATGTATTAATTTACATGTATCTTATTTATTTTGTTTATGTCTCTGTGGGTGAATTTAAATTCTCTTATATGGCAGGAAAATAATGTGCCATAACTACCACTATAACATCTAGAAGAGAGCCTTGCTCGTAGATGTTTATAAATACTTTTGATTGACTTATTGAATATATAAATGAATGAATTTCAGTTATCGGTTTCATAGATAGACTCTCTGACTTCCCTAATTAGCTAGAGCAAGGGCTTTTAACAATTTTGTGCCATGGACATGTCAGAGTATATTTTTCTAAAGGTTAAGAATATGATTATCATAAAATATTGAATGAACACCTGTCAAAATATATCCAACTCATTAATGAGGTAACTAGCAGGAAGCCTAAACTGATTCAAAGGAATAGGAGTTGTACTATTATTGGAAACAATACTGAATAAGTTTGCTGCTTAGATATAAAACTAGTTAATATTCTATACAGTAATAAAACCATATTTTGGGGAGCTTTATTTTTGCTGAAAGAAGATGCCAGATACAAATACATAAGTTTAAAGGCAAAATCACAAAGTTTGGGTCTTCTGTCAATAGTAGATAATGATTTAAATAAATAGTAACATTATTGATTCCCCCAGATAATGAAATATTCCTTAGATTGATCTGTTATTCCAAATTTTGGGTGATTTTCCTTAAGAGTCTTCCTTTTATGATCATAAGTAATCTTCAAAGATTATCCCTAATCCTAAAATGGCTGATTTCATTATGCTTTGACCTGATTATTTACGTGGATACACTGAGAAGTGTTAATTAATATAAGCCTCATAGAGCATACAGAGTTTGGCAAATTAATGCTAGAAAATTAACTTTTCTTTGGACATTTCATAAGGAATATAGATTTGGAATTTTAAAACCCACTCTATTTGCTCTTTTATTTTGACTCTAGAAAACATAGCATAAGTAGATGTGGTGTATGTATATACAATGGAACATTACTCAGCCATAAAAAAGAATGAAATCTTGCCATTTGCAATGACACGGATGGAGCTACAGAGTATTATTGCAGCAGGATTCTCACAGAGAGTCGTGACACTGAGGCTTTGTAATTTCCAGGAAGCAACTTTATTTGTGCTGGCACTGCTCAGTTGGGTTCGTACTGGAAGAGCTGAGCATACAATGTCATGTTGCATAGCTTTTTTTATACATTTTTTTTTAATTTCTTTGTCTCCCACTTATAGTGACATACACAGACATGTAGTCTGATTAAGTAGTTGCAGTTTACAAGGTCATGAAGGATGTTGTCACGTAGGCGCAAAGTCAGGTTAACTTGAAGATTTCTCTCCCTTTTTTTTCTCTCTCCTTAGGGAAGGGACCCTACCACATTAGGAGAAATAAGTCTGAGAAAGACAAATACCATATGCTTTCACTCATATGTGGAATTTAAGAAACAAAACAAATGAGCAAAGGGGAAGAAAAGAGAGAGGCAAACCAAGACCCTTAATTATAGAGAGCAAACTGATGGTTACCAGAAGGGTAACTATGGTAACAAGGGCAAACTATGTGAGGGCATAGTTTAAATAGGTGATGGGGATTAAGGAGCGCACTTGTTGTGATGAGCACTGGGTAATGTATGGAAATGTTGAATCACTAAAATGTACACCTGAAACTAATATTACCCTGTATGTTAACTAACTGGAATTTAAACTTTTTAAAAAGAAGTCTCTTTATGGGGTGCCTTTGTGGCTCAGTTGGTTAAGCGACCGACTCTTGATTTTGGCTCAGGTCATGATCTTATAGTTCTTTAGAACAAGCCCCATATGGGGCTTTACACTTACAGTGTGGAGCCTACTTGAGATTCTCTCTCTCTGCCCAATCCCCACTTGTGTGTGTGCACACTCTCTCTCTGTCTCTCAAAATAAATAAATATACCTTAAAGAAAAAAGTCTCTTTATCTAAATTTCTTTCAGTGTCTATAGATTTGATGAATTCTTTCCTCTTTGAAATCACCCAAATAATCTAAGATCTCTGACCTACCAAGAAATGATTTTTCTTGTTAGTTGTGGTACTGGCACATTGTAATTCATGTAAGTGCCAGTCCAGTTTGAATGAGAGTGTTATGAGTATTGGTTCCATACTTATGCTTCAATGGTGAACTTCTGAGGCTTATTACTAAGTGTAATAGTCCATTATGACTTTGATTCCACCATCAGTTTGTCAACTGTGTCTTGGTAAAAGCAATGATGGATTCTTTCTTTTTTCTAAAGTTTATTTATTTATTTTGAGATGGGGGTGAGGCAGAGAGAGAAAGAGAGAGAAAGAATCCCAGGCAGGCTCCATCCATGCTGTTAGCACAGAGCCCAATGTGGGGCTGGTACCCATAAACTGTGAGATCATGACCTGAACTGAAATTAAGAGTCTGATGCTCAACCAACTGAGCCATCCAGGTGCCCCAGTAATGATGGATTCCTCCTGAACCTGTGAAATAAATGGATTACTATGAATAGTAAGAAGACTCAAAAAAACATCGATTTCTAAATTCTGAGAGGTCAGTGAGAATCAGATACCATATTTTAAATATCTCACTTCAACTTACAAAACCATAATCTACTAACTTGAAGGTAAGATATAGATTACTAAGAAAGTAAAAGGCTCTCACATATCCATCAGAAAATAGACCTTTAGAAATAATACTAATAGTAGTATGCCAAGAGAGATAACCACAGTTAAATATGCCTCATTAATGTATTTGATTCTATGTAATTAATTCCTATTCTTCTGGATATGTTTTCTTGAAATCTTTTGCTTTTGGACTAAAATGATTCCTGGAAATCATAATTCAGTCCTCTGGGCAGTCTGAAAATTGTCTGAGCAATGTTCACTTAAACTCTGAAGTTGGTACCCATGAGTCTATTTCTAGAATGATTACTTGGTATAGTCCTTTCAATGAGTCTCTGATACTGATTCATTTTTTGCATGCAGTGTGTAGCAAAGCCTTCAAGAAAACATGAAAGGAAAGAAGAAAGTTGATGATGACTGATGAATGGAAGTAGTTAATTTATTAGAGCAGCCAAAAATATCAGAATGAGGAGAGATCACCAAATTGTCAATAAAACTAGGTTCCGATTCATTGATATAACAAATGGAAAATAACTTACCCTGTGCAAAACAGATTCATGTACGCATGTTCCTGGTCTTAATGTCCAACACATTATATAGCATCTCTTTTTATTTAACCCTTTGAACATAACTTCGACTTCCAACTCCTACCTGCCATCCTAAATTGGCCTATTGCCACTATTGTTAAAGCAGAATAGTCTGTAAAAGACCTAGAATAAGGAAAACATTGAAAAACAAGAAAAAAATTTGAAGTTAGCCATCTGATTTCAAAGGTTGCTACAAAGTTACAGTAATCAAGACACTGTGCTATTGGCATAAGAATGGACATAAAGATGAATGGAAGAACATAAAGTCCGGAAATAGACCCAGGCATAAAAGATCTTTTCCTTTCCCATAGGTGACAAGATAATTCAAAGGGGGAAAACATTGTTTTTTTAATACATGGTGCTGGACCAATAAGATATCCATTATGCAAAGAGAAACGAACCTTGATCTATATAAAACTTGAAATGACTCATAGACCTAAATGTAAAAGCTAAAACTATAAAATTTCTGGAGTAAAACATAGGGGAATCTTTGTGATCTTGGTTTAGGCAAAGTTTATGATCCATAAAAGAAAACATTGATAAATTCTACTTCATTGAAATAAAAACATTTGCTTTTGGGAAGTCATCATCAAGAAAATGAAAACACAAGTCACAAGTGGGGGGTATTTGAAGAGTTTGAAGATCATATATCTGATAAAGAGCTTGTGTCTCGAATATACAAAGAACTCGTACACCTCAATAATAAGAAAACAAACCCAAGTAAAAATGGGGCCAAGTATTTGAATAGACACATCACCAAAGACGATATATGGATGGCAATAGGCACACAAAAAGATGCCCAGTATAATTGGTCATTATAGAAATTCACTTTAAGTCATATCTACTAGAATGGCTAAAATCCAAAGAAGACAATATGAAAGTTGATGAGGATGTGAACAAACTGGAATCTTCTGCCAAAAATGGAAAGGTCTGAGATTTTACCCTACTTGCAAGCTAACAAGTTATCTGCACATTTTGTGGATGCTGGCAGAAGACACAAGACCCCTGACTCTGAGACAAAAAGGATGGTTTATTATAACAATAGCAGAAGCCAGAGTATTATTTTCTTTTTTAATCTTTATTTTGAGAAAGAGAGAGAGAGAGAGAAAACGCAAGTGGGGGAGGGGAGAGGTGGGGGGAGAGAGAGAGAGAGAGAGAGAGAGAGAGAGAGAGAGAGAGAGAGAGAGAGAGAGAGAGAGAGAGAGAGAGAATATCCCAAACAGGCTCCATATTGTCAGCAAAGAGCTCACTGCAGGGCTCAATCCCACGAGCTGTGAGATCCTGACCAGGGTTGAAATCAAGAGTCGGCTGCTTAATGACTGAACAACTCAGGTGCGCCCAGGTTGCTTTCTTAGACCAGTTCCTCCAGCTCTAATTCCCACAGAATGATGCAATGAAAGCTGGGTGGATGCTATGTGTACTGTTGTTTTTCTTTTTTAAAATCACACCTGAAGAGCCCTAAGCTTAGGAAATATAAATCTTTTATATTGGGCTGCAAGCAAATCTGCTGACCTTTGCCCCAGAGGGAGATAGTATTTTTATTATACTAGAGAGTAAACAAACATTCTCTTGGCTTTTTCAAGGAGGTTCGCTATACAAACATACTTTAAAAAAAAAGATAGTCTGAAACAAAAGAGCAGTTATTTCTGTTGGCAAATGTGGAGAAACATGAAAGAGACATAAAAATTGTCTCCTAACACTTTCAAACATTACTGGTGAAAATGTAAAGTGGTACAGACACTTTGGAGAAATTTGGCAGTTTTAAAAAAGTTAAACATACACCTACCATACAATTTGGTGAGTCTATTCCAAAATATTCACTTTTAAAAAGAACCAAAAAATGCCTATATTCATACAAAGACTTGTATGAACATGTGAACATTATTCATAAGAGCCCCAGATTATAAATCAACAAAGCTGGGTTTTTTGTTTTTTTTTTAAAGAAAGCATGGAAAAAATACAGCAGTGTATCTAGAGTTCCAGGTTTTTATTTTTTTTTCTACCTGGCACCATAACCATCTCCTCTCCTTTAGGCTGCCTGGCTGAGGCAAGCTGCAGATTCCAGTTACCATCTTACCACCAGGTTTAAAGTACTTACCCTGTTAATAGTTCTCAGCCCTCACTCTGCTTCAGAATCATCTGGAGAGCTTTTCAAAAATATGAGCACAGTATAAGCAATCCCCGAGTCCAAAAATCTGATCCAATCAGCTTGAGTACAGTATTCTTTTGTTTGTTCCCAGTTGATTTTAATGTGCAGCCAAAGCTGAGGAAAAAAAAACCAAAACGCTGCGGTATTTTTCCAGAATAATTTGGAGGCCATTTTGGGAGTCAGTATTGCTGGCACCTGCGATCACAGCCAGTCCCCAGTGAAACTGGTAGAAAGAAATTGAAGAGAAGGTTTTCACTACCTAATCAGTAAAGCTGTAGTTCTCAGCACAGGTGAGGGATTAGAGGGTTGTTTTCAACATTCCTTGGGGAGTTTTTCCAACTATGTGTACTTGGGGTGTTGTAGTTCCCCTACTGGATGCTGGAAATTCCCGGGCTACTTGTCACCTCTCTCCACCCAGATTACATGGACACACACTGCAGGGTGATTAAAGCCTCTTTCACCTTTAGGGGTAAAAGAAAAAGAGAAATTAAGATAGACCCTAGGGGCACCTGGGTGGCTCAGTCTGCTAAGTGTCTGACTCTCGGTTTCCGCTCAGGTCAAGGTCTCACAGTTCGAGAGTTCAAGCCCCATATCTGGCTCCACGCTGATGGTACGGAGCTGGCTTGGGATTCTCGCTCTCTCTTCCCCTCCCCTGCATGCTCTCTCTTTCAAAATAAATAAATAAACTTAAAAAAAAAAAAAAAGACCCTATGACTTCAATATGTACAGAATGTACCTTATTTCCTGAAAGACACGAATACTTCATGTATTCAAATTTTATTTTTTTTAAATAGCAACCTACAGACATATTGATACTTGTCTTAACTAATAAGAAATTCAAAGATATATAAATAAAAAGTTAAAATTTACCCCCACCCTCTTCATTCTTACCCCTTGGTAGCTACTATAAAAGGCTGAGTTCTTTTCCTTTCACAATGCCTTTTATGCTCACACAAACATAAAAAATCATAAATGGGGTATTGTTAATGCTTTTAGTAATGATTTATCATGATTCACCTTAAATATGATCGATACATATTTCTTTCTGATCTCTTTCTATATATCTTTCCTTTAAATAATTGCATAATATGATTGTACGAACATTTATCCATTTATCCATATGTTTTATCTTTGATTGTTATTTGAATGTTCCCTGGTTTTTGCAACATTTGTTACATTAAATGTCACTAGATACATGGCCTTAGATGTTGGCACTTTTGTTTTTGTTGGATAGATTCCCCAGGTGGAATTATTGTGTCAAACGTGTGTATGCGTGTGTGTGTGTGTGTGTGTGTTTGATTTAAAGACTTGTCAAATATTTTTTAAAACATTGCAGCAGCTTGTACTGTATGTTTTTGTATTTTTAATTTTTGCCAGTTTGAACAGGGCTTAACATCATTATCCTGTTAATGGTTTGTAACTCTCATTGTGCATCTCATTTTCCTTTTCCTTTTCCTTGACTACTAGGAGGATGAGTAGTTTTTCGGATGCTTGTTGACTATTTGGGTTTCTTCTGTAAATTTCCTTAGCAAAAGGCTTGGTTTATTTTTCCCTCAGGTTCCTTTTCTTTTTCTCACTACTTTGTAAAAGCCTTTAAATAATAGGGCATTTGTACCTTTACCTATCATATCTGTTGCAATAGTTGCTCCTAATCACTTTCCTTTGACTTTGTTTATGGTGTTTTCCTCTTATGAAATGTACATGCAGCTTAATATGATGACCTTTTTCCTTCTAACTTTTAAATCTCTTGTGTTGTTGAGGAAGACTTTCCCCATCTAGAGATAGGAAATCTCTGACATTATTCTAGTGTTTGTATGGGTTTAACATTTATTTTTAAAGTTTTAAAATTGCATCTGGAATTTCCATTTGTATGGAGTAAAAGGTAGAGGTTTATCCTTGTTTTCTTCCAAAAATGTGACTCATTATGTCAACATACATTGTTATGAAACTCATTCCAAACTGGACTAAATTGTCTTGCTTGTCATTTATTAAATTCCTAAAATTTAATAAGTGCGTTTTTGGATGCGTTTTGGATGCTCTACTCTCTATACTATCTTTTTGTCTTTTCTTGTGTCTGCCTCAAACTGTATTGATTACTGTGATTTTATGTTACTATTCCTTCAATATTCTTATGACACTAAACTATAATTTTTAAGTCTGATAGGAGATAAATATACATATTTTTACTTGAATTTATATCATAGTTGAAGTCATGTAAAATGTAAAATGTTTCTAAGTGCTTCTGTTGTTTTATGCTAGATTATTATGCAAATGTAAGAATGTCTTTTTAAGTTAAAGTGCCATCCAAAGCCAGCAGAGGGAGTACAAGGTACTGTTTTACTGGCAAGGAATTAAAAATCATTTAGAAATATGTTCTTTTACTGATTTATGGAAGAAATTTAAGAATTAAAAATAGTCCATCAAGTATCTTCACTGATCAAAGTTTACACCTACATAATCAAAACTTGTGTAAATATAGGACCTCCATAAGTCACATAATTTAGAGGAGAGCCTAAATTTCCTTTTGAACAAGAAGAATTTTTGGCACAGGTTTATGCATACAATGAAGATAACATAAAATTGAAATAATATGTGGAGTATAGTAAATGGGATTCCGACTTATTTTTGAAACCCAAAGTCAGAAAAAAAATCCAGAGAAAATGATTATAGATGAGTTAATACGTGTTGATTATTTTGTCATTTATTTTTTTATCACATGAACACGTTTCTAATACTTGAATGCACATATAAACAGATGAAAATCTTGAATGACTAACACTTCTGAACATTTTGAAGTATGTATGTATGTATGTATGTATTTATTTATTTATTTTGAGTATGAGAAATTAGAAAACCCTGCAAACATGATAACCTAGAAGGGGGTTGACATTTTAGTAGGAACTTATACGTAGATAAATTTATATTGGATATTTTGAAAAAGCTGCGTTCTTCCAATGCAAGTTTTTGTCTGCAGCCTGCTGCTCTTTGATATTTATAAATATCAGAATGATGGAGACTGCTATGAAGTAGAAAATGCTTCACTGAACCTCTCAGTAGCAGTAATTCAATCAAGCAAAGGTTACAAAAGCCCTGTGGGCCACTTGTTTTGTGATAGCAGAGGTAGACCTGATTCTGTTGTATCAAATATTTTTTAAGCCAGGAAGCTCAGTGTTAAATTTAATGCTCTATCAGGGTAACTCGATTACCCTGAGTTTGATGTATCCATTTCATTTTGCTCCACATTTTGCTCTGTTTATTGTCAATACATATTATCTGCTCTGTGTGTGTGTGTGTGTGTGTGCACGTGTGTGTATTTACACAAGATGATAAATTATAAATAGAATTAAATATTGAAAAGTGTGTATTACAAGTAGAATTAGATATTAAAAATGTGTTGTTAGAATAATTTTAACATTTATTTTAAAGCTAATATATCTCAACTATATACACTTTGTAGCACAGCCAGAGTTAAATTTTGAAATAAATATCTAGACTGATATATTTTAACTATTATCATTGCTGAATTTTCTGTTTCTATTTTCAAAATATTTTACCTGAGAGGAGCATTTGAATTTTGAATTTTTCAAGAAACACATATTTAACTAATGTTAAGATTCCAGTCATCTTTCATGAAAAGTTGTAAGTGTCTTTGCAAAATGGACTTAATTGAAAACAGGTATAAAACAGCTAGAAAAAATATACTAGATTATTCACCTTTTCTTGGAGATAGGAAATAAGTGAACATTACCTCAAAATGAATCATAAAGAAAAAAAAGTATATATTTTACTACCTAAACTTAAAAATATTTATGCATGTCAAAATAAACATAATCAAACTTAAAAGGCAAGTTCCAAATGGGAAAAAAAATGTTTGTACCACATATTAAAGGTTATAGATCACAGCTCAATATTGAAAAGAGCATACACTTCAAAACATAGGCCTTTCTTAAAACTACAAATGATTATTACATATACAAAAAAAATTCTCATCAGAAAATGCAAATTTCAGGGGTGCCTGGGTGGCTCAGTCGGTTGAGTGTCCGACTTCGGCTCAGGTCATGATCTCTCAGTTCATGGGTTCGAGCCCCGCGTTGGGCTCTGTGCTGATTGCTAAGAGCCTGGAGCCTGCTTTGGATTCTGTGTCCCCCTTTCTCTGCACCTTCCCCGCTCATGCTCTTTCTCTCTCTGTCTCTCAAAGATGAATAAATGTTAAAAAAAATTAAAAAAAAAGAAAATGCACATTTCAGATCATTACAGATTTTGTTTTTTAGTTTTTGTTTTAACCTTTCAGTATAGCAGTTAAAAACAATTGTATATAGTGTTTTAATTTGGGAAGTCATTTCTCATGCGTTTCTAGTGAGTGTCTATTCTGATGCAATCTTTCAGGCAGATGATATTTATCAAGAGGTTTAAAAATATCCGTGCACTTTGACTTGGTAATTGCATTCCTAGGAATTTATCCCTAAAGACATGTTCAGAAGCTGACACTTTACATTGACCCTTTCCTTTATCTGGAAGTTCTTTCTGGGATAATTGTGGATAGCTCCCTCACTGCCTTCTCATCCATCTTAACAGTCAACTATTCAGTAAGACCTTCCCTAACCAACCTATTTAAATTGCAAATCCCACCTTTACATCCCAAACTTCCTTATTCTATTCTTATTACTTTGCACATAACATCTTCTAACATACCCTATAATTTACATATTTATCATGTGTATTTTTCATTGGATAACAGGACTGAAATCTTTATCTTGTGCTGATGTCTTGTACCTCCAATTATCTGCAAGAGTATCTGGCATATAGTAGGTATTTAATAAATATTTATTGAATGAATGAATGAATGTCAAGGATTCTAGCCTTACTTATGATAGCAAAAGAAAAAAATGGGAAAAATTCCTGTGTGTCTGAGAATGGTTACATAAATCATAATTTGTTCACATGTGTGTTAGTTCCCTGGAATGGTCCTAACAAATCCCAACAAGTGCCCTCCTTAATGCCCATCACCCATTTAATCCATCCTTCTATCCCCTCCCCTCCAGCAACCTTCAGTTTGTTCTCTGTATTTAAGAGTCTCTTATGATTTGCCTTCCTCTCTCTTTTTATCTTATTTTTCCTTCCCTTCTCCTATGTTCATCTGGTGCATTTCTCAAATTCCACACATGAGTGAAATCATATATTTGTCTTTCTCTGACTGACTTATTTCGCTTAGCATAATACCCTCCAGTTCCATCCACGTTGTTGCAAATGGCAAGATTTCATTATTTTTCATTGCCAAGTAGTACTCCATTGCATATGTATATATACAGGCTCTCTCTCTCTCTCTTTCAAAGATCATGAGCAGGGGAGGGGCAGCCAGGAGGAGTGGGGAGAAAGAGAATCCTAAGCAGACTCCACACCATCATCATGGAGCCCAACATGGGGCTTGAACTCATGAACCATGAGATCATGACCTGAGCCTAAACCAAAGTCAGATGCTCAGCTGACTGAGCCACTCACACACACACACACACACACACTCACACACACACACTGAATAAATAAACTTAATTTTATTTAAATTTGTGAATTAAGTCCAGAAGGAAATATATCAAAATATTAAAGAAAGTTTAATGCTGGGATGCAGGTTGATAGGAACACAAGTTGTCTTTTTCTCTTCAAGATTTCCACAGTTCCCCAAAATTTCTACAAAGAAAAGATTTTAATTTTTATATTTACAATTTTGAGAAAAATAAAAATGAAACAGTTCTTATAAACAATATATTGTGAAAGTAAGAAAAATTAAGTTTCAAAGTGACAGTGATTAATCATCTCTTTTATATCCAACACCATTAGGTTTATAAAACTTTCATGTCAATTTGCTCAGGAATATGTGTAGCTATTTTCAAGAAAAGATGAGAGGACGATTTTGCTGGAAAGCTTAGAAATTTCAAAATGAATTTTGAAGTGAGTGGATCTAATGCACTCATAGACTCCCTTGTTGTCTTAAGATTTTGTCAGTTTTAACATGTTGCATATTATATGACTTATCAAAGGCATATTAAATAGAAGGTTCTCCATTTTTCTTGACGCTTTTTGTTTTGCTTGCTTTTAAAATGTCACATGATTGGGGCGCCTGGGTGGCGCAGTCGGTTAAGCGTCCGACTTCAGCCAGGTCACGATCTCGCGGTCCGTGAGTTCGAGCCCCGCGTCAGGCTCTGGACTGATGGCTCGGAGCCTGGAGCCTGTTTCCGATTCTGTGTCTCCCTCTCTCTCTGCCCCTCCCCCGTTCATGCTCTGTCTCTCTCTGTCCCAAAAATAAATAAAAAACGTTGAAAAAAAAATTAAAAAAAAAAAATAAAAAAAATAAAATGTCACATGATTATGCTTACTTTTTTGGGTTCTCCCACTTACCTTTATCATTAGCTAATTAATTAAACACTTAAACAAGTATTGATTGAGTGCTTCTCATGTCCGAAGCATTGTAATCAGTGAGCTTGAATTTGGGAGAATATCAGTTCTGGATTTGGGACCAGGTGCTTACACAGGGGCCTTGTGTTGGGGCTGTCTGATGAACTTACATCCCCTACATTCCACCTTCATAGCACATACATGGCCACTTCCTCTGAGCCCAATAGGCTCCACAATAGGGTCTGGCCTATGCTAGGATTGGATGGGAGCTTTGGAGGGAAATGTTGCAAATATGATTGTCACAGAGATTACTGGGGTCTTGTCTTCATTTACTAGCACTTTGCTTGAGTGGTGTTGGTTCAAAACCTCAAGAATTTCCGAGGTGAAATCTGAAACTGGCCCCCATACAGGAAAGGCAAGGAGAGACCTAAGAAAGACAGGCAACTATAGATTGGCAGGGGCAGTTTTAATAAGCAAGGGCACTTATCTATGAAGCTTGTCTTGGGTGGCTTCAAGACAAGCAGATCTCTGCACAAGCCTCTTAAAAGTTTATAAAGAGACCCTAACTGGGTTTAATCATGTCTAGATGTTCTCAGTAATGCACTTCTCTTTCAAGGTTGCATCCTTGAAATGGCACCAGCTATGGAACGGTTGGGCAGAACACACATTCCAAAAACAGAGGATGAGGTGAGGAGCACCTGATTGTCTAGGTCCAGCTTGGAATCAACTGGTGGTCACATCCTCTAAATGATCTCCTCCAATAACCAGAGTCCTATGTACAAAAAAACAGTGTAGAAGCATATTCTCCAAGGTAATTGACCTTGTCCATTAGAAAATTCTGGGAGGAGAGTAAAGATATGGAATTCAAAAATTAATGAATGATTCCCTTTGTATTATTTTGATTCTAATGGTTAAATGCTATTTTATGCAATTGGTAATGTTTCAATTAGTGATATATATGTAAGAGATTTCCCTGAGGCATAGAGTGCAATACAATCAAATATACTTCAAATACTTTTGTATTTATTAATAAACATGAATTCATTGAAGCAAGGAAGAACTTGATTTGTAAACCTTACCTACATTATTGGAGGCACAAATGAAAGCTATTCCTAAATTTCCTAATTGTTCTGTCCTGCTGTGGACACTAACCAGTAATAGGCCTTTTAGCATCAACATGAACACTTCCATTTTGAATCTCATTTAGAAGATGATCCCTCCAGGTATTTAGCAACCCTTTTTGTCACTTCGACAATCTATCTAGTGTACCTCTAGAGAAATCTACTGGATTGCCTCTCAATTAGCTTTTTAAGTCCGTTTCTCCAAAAGCTATTTAGCACATCGATGTTCCCCAGAAGCTACTTGTATCAACTCACATTTAAACTGGTAAAAAGAGCCACTTGCCTTGTCTTGATGGAATGCCGAGTAGGACTCTTTTTATGACTATCGGGGCTGTGGGGAACCCATCCAGTGAGTGTCAGTCATGCGTGGGGAAAACAAGGAAGTCCCTGCAAAAGTTCTGTCTTAAGCTCACTCTCTGGTTCTCCCATTCACCTTTGATAATGTCTGTAAATTATAACAGGGAAGGTTAAAGATTAAGATAGATGACCTAAATCTTTTTTGCATGCAATCTCTCATGGCTTCTGGAGGTAGACATTTACTAGAAGGAAGAATGACGTTGAGACCAACCCTTTGACTTATTTCCACACTCATGTTTTCCAACGGTTAGATTTTTTTGTAGGTTATTTTTGATGAAGCATGACTACTTCTACCCAGCAATTAAGGATGGTGAACTATATCCTGGATGAAACACTCTTCAGTCAGGGCTATGCTATAGTCATGTATATCCATCATTTGCCTGCCATGTCAAATAATTTTAATCAAGTTTTCTTCGACGCACCTAGGTTCAAGTCCCAGCTACTTGAGCCGGGCCAGCCATTTAAGGTGGCTGAAGCTTGTTGTTTTCTAATTTGTAAAACAGATTTTAAAAGTTACTATTCCTCCAGTTTGTGGATGATTTTGTGTGGATGATTTTGTGTGGAAAAACAGTTATTGCTGTGTACATACGCTAAAAGTATTTATAGACCCTGCAATCTCAAGTTTATGAGATGAAGTTAAGAGGTGGTTAGAGTACTCAGTTTGAGTGCTGACAAGTGATGTAGATGTATTATATTGTCATTTTGCTCAATTTAAATTTTCTTCATAGCCCTTATGTCATACATACATTTTTTTTTTTTTTTTGGTTTTAGAATATTTTTCTAACTAGTTCATAACATTTTCTAAAGTAAAGACCTTGCCTGTCATGTTCCCAGATGAATCCCAAGCACTTAAAGTCTGGCACTCAGTAGACATTCAATTATTTTAAAAATAAATCAATACCACCACATTGCAGAGAACCACTCATCACCAGGTCGCTATCTGCTAATGTTTATGGCCAGTTAATATTTTTTAATCTACTTGAGACTAGAGATTATGAGTGATAAAAAAATCACAGTTTTAATATCCTATGTAAATAGCAAAGAAAAATATTTTAAAATATTGTGTATAGACAAGTATGATTTGCTACTGAAAATTAAGGGATTATACAAGAATATATAATTATTGAATCACTATCTTTAAACAAATTTTTTTTTAACATTTATTTATTTTTGAGACAGAGAGAGACAGAACATGAATGGGGGAGGGTCAGAGAGAGAGGGAGACACAGAATCTGAAACAGGCTCCAGGCTCTGAGCTGCCAGCACAGAGCCCGACACGGGGCTCTAACTCACAGACTACAAGATCATGACCTGAGCCAAAGTCGGATGCCTAACCAACTGAGCCACCCAGGCACCCCTGAATCACTATTTTATGGTAGGCAGTGTGTTCTACTTCCGATCATTAAACTTAACCTTTGTATAATTAATATCATACTCTTATTTATGTTACATTTTCTAAGAAACCGATTTCATTATTTGATATTTAAAAGCATTATTGTCTCTCCTACTAAGATAAAAATTTTTTGAATGGAATCTAATAAATATATAACAAAATCTTATCTTTAATCAGTATTTTCAAATACTGTTTCATGTTTATTCAACCATGCACTAAAGTAGTTGGCATATTTTTGGCAGTTCTGGTCAAATTACTTTGTTTTTTCAGAAATGTTTAAACCAAACTGACAGTTTGGATTATCCAACAGCCTCTAACCATGATTCTCTAATTTTTTCAAACTATGAACCAAATAATATTCTTGGTTATAAAATTAATCAAACAAAGGTTGTCTCCCAGAATTGTTACTTTCCAACTGGAGAATGTATGGAAACAGTTTTCCTTAAGAAAATTTAGTGTTGATATGAACTGTTCCTGAATGTTTCATGTTATGGATCTTAAAAAAATCTCTTCTCTTCTTTCCTCTCTTGTCCTGTCCTCTCCTCCCCTCTCCTCCCTTCCCCTCTTCTCTTCTCTCCTCTCTTCTTTTTAATTTTTTATTTAAATTCCAGTCAGTTAACATACAGTGTAATAGTTTCAGGTGTATAATATAGTGATACAACACTTCCATATATCACCCTGTGCTCATCACAAGTGCACTCCTTAATCCCTATCACCTTTTTAACCCATCCCCCCACCCACCTCCCTTCTGATAACCATCAATTGATTCTCTATAGTTGAGTGTCTGTTTCTAGATTCTCTCTGTTTCCCTCTCTCTCCCCCTCCCCTGCTCATTCTCTCTCTCTCTCTCTTTCTATTAAAATCAATAAATAAAGTTAAAAAAAAGAAGGTGGGGGGAGTGCCTGAGTGGCTGAGTAAGTTAAGTGTCTGACTTCTGATTTTGGCCCAGGTCATGATCTCAAGGTTTGTGGGTTTGAGCCTGTGTGAGGTTCTGCATTGACAGTGCGGAGCCTGCTTGGGATTCTCTTTCTCCCTCTCTCTGTCCCTCCCTGCCCCTCTCTATCAAAATTAATAAAGCTAAAAAAAAAAAGAGTCTGTTTCTTGGTTTGCCTCTCTCTCCTTTTTAAGCTTTATCTTCTATTTCTCTGTCTCAATATCATTATACATTCTAATAATTTAGTCTCTGGCTGATATGATTTTTATTTTAATAATTTAAAATTTTAATTTAATTAATTAAGTTTGTTCATTTGGCACTTTTTCAGCTCTTAAAAAAGGATCTTAGGGGTGCCTGGGTAGCTCAGTGGGTTAAGTGTCCGACTTCAGCTCAGGTCATGAATTCATGGTTCATGAGTTCAAGCCCACGTCCGGCTCTGTGAGAACAGCTCAGAGCCTGGAGCCTGCTTCAGGTTCTGTGTCTCTGCCCCTCCCCCACTCATGCTATCTCTTTCTCAAAAATAAATAAACATCAAAAAAATTTAAAAAAGGATTTTATTGTTTTTTGTTTGTTTTTGTTTTGGCCAAAAAAACTTAAAAAAACTGATAATTCGTTTTCATTAGTGCCTGCTTAGATGAATGGGATTCAATTTTTTTAAATTTGAGAAAAAGATCCAAATTCTCTAATACCATCATCTTACTTTTTTTTAGTATTGTGATAGTAATTCCAAGTCTAAAATAATTTTGTGTCTCCGTATGTTATATGATGGGGAAGAAAAAGCAAGGCCCTCTAATATGAGAAACTACTTCTGTATATCGTGTTAGAGTCTATATTATATTTTACTTGATAGAGAAATATTAAAGAATTAACTGGTATCATTGCCTTAATTAAAGTCCTGTTGAGTGGTGCCTAGGTGGCTCAGCTGATTAAGCATCCGACTTTGGCTCAGGTTATGATCTCATGGTTGGTGGGTTTGAGCCCCGTGTCTAGATCTGAGCTGACAGCTCAGAGTCTGGAGCCTGTTTCAGATTCTGTGTCTCCCTTTCTCTCTGCCCCTCCCCCGCTTGTACTTGCTCTTGTGCTCTCTGTCTCTCTCAAAAAATAAATAAACAATAAAAAGACTTTAAAAAAATATTTGAAAAAAAATTCTGTTGATTGCAAACAACAAAAATCAACTTGAGCAAATTTAGGAAAAACAGGAAATTTGATGATACATATTGATTTATCCAATGGAAAATGGCATCTAGGGCTCTCAAATGACTAGAGGCAAGATCAAGAAAGCCAACAGAACTCCTAATCTGTCACTTTTCTCTGGTTTACTGTGAACATCTGCCTTACTTTTTCTTTCTTTGTAGACTGACTTCTGCTTCTCCATGACCAGGTTGAAAAAACAGTTACTCACTGATATTATTTCCACTACCCTAATTGTATGGCTCTGACCTTCAATTCCAAGTTCTTGGTAAAATCTTTATTTACTTATTTTTTAAAAATGTTTATTTTTTATTTTTGAGAGAGAGAGAGTGTGTGCGTGGCGGGGGCGGGGGGGGGGGGGGGGACAGAGGATCTGAAAAAGAAGCAGGCTCTGTGCTGACACCAGTGAGCTCGATGTGGGGCTCAAACTCACCAACCATGAGATCATGGCCAGAACAGAAGTCACTCAATCAACTGAGCCACCCAGGTGCCCCAGAAGCTTTATTTATTAATTTGGCTTTGACATTGTGGTAATCATTATGCTATTCACCACATATTTCTATCTTTCTACTTTGCAAGCATGAGAGAGGATTGTACCTCTCCTAGCTCTGTGTAGTTGGGTGATATCATGTGATTTATTCTGGTCAATGAGGTGTGAGCAGTAGTGATGTGTGTCCTTTAAATACCAGGAAAAGACTCTCTAGAGTGTGCTTTTCCTCTGCCTTGATGATCAGCAATAGTTAATGGATGCTTCGTCAGCTTAAGTTCCTGGAATGAAGATATACCAGATTAGGGTTTCCATGCATCCCTCAATGGAGCAAGAAATAAACATTTATTGCTTTAGGTCACAGAGACGTTGAGTTTCTTTGTTATCTCAGCATAGCCAAACTTGTTTTGACTAATATATAAATATACTTGGAATTGCATTAGATTTTCAATATTTTCATTTAGTTTTGATCTGTTATTTAAAACTCCTCCCTAGCCCAGGGCTTCACTCTGGTTTACCCTATACTCACATTATTTGCCTGACCTGGCTCAGTACCCATTTTATTCTGTCATGCTGTGTTGGTGCTGTAAAAATTCTCAGAGGACATATAGACATGGCATTAAAATGTGTTGGAATAAACACTGGTCCAGGAGTTAGAAGACATGCATTCTTTTACTTATTATTCAGCTATGTAACTATGTGGAATTTTATAATTTTGAGACTGGGTTTCTTCACATGAAAATGAATATATTATACTCTACCTCAATTACAGTATATAAAGAGTAAAATACTGTATTCTATAATTGTAAGTAAGTTATTGCTCTGTATCTATGTATGTGTCATCTCTATATAAATTGCTTACATGTATTTCCGAGGGTATAGCTGTGCATTATTTCACTTGTTCAATCTAGTCAATAAATATACAAGTGTATAAATTCATAAATGAGGACAATGACATGTAACAAATTCATGGCAATTCCTTTTAAATATCTGAATTGCTTCTAAACCTTTATTCCTTAGTATTTCTTAAGTTATGCTTCAATACAGTGATAAAACCAAACAATAACAGTTAGAGAATTCTAGTTACATACTTTAAAACAGGATGCATCATGTCCAACCAGTGATTTAATTCTGTTGCCTGTTTCATGGCAATGGGAGCACTAAGCCTATGCCCATGTAGCTTTGTTTCTGGTTGCGTGTTGAGATTTGAGAGGCAGAAGCAATCTTTGTGTCTCCCTTGACTGTTATTCTGTGAGAAACAAATTCATGGAGAGATGAGATCCTTCCACTGTTGCTTCTCAGACTCCATCCTCCAACTTCTGGTACTGAGGCACACACAGGGAGACGGTAAAGATGGCTCCCTAATGTCAACATCCCAATGTCCCCTGAAGTTGGAGTTTATGTTCTTGAAATCAGTTGTTCCAGTCGTGGATTCAGAGGTGGTAATTCCCAAGTGGGTCAGTTCTATCCTGTTTTTTTAATTTCTGGAGGCACAGTGCAGAGCTTGCTCCTACAGACTTCATAATGATCCTGTAATTTCCTAACATGTATTTAATTTATTCTTACATAAGATCTCTAGAGCAACGGTTCTCAAACTTTAGTGTCCTTCAAAAGGACATGATGGACTTATAGAAACACAGATTACCTAGCTCCATTCTCAGAATTTTTGATCTATTAAATATGGGAGCAGGATACAAGATATATATATACAAGATATATATATACAAGATATATATATATACAAGATATATATATATATACAAGATATATATATACAAGATATATATATACAAGATATATATATATACAAGATATATATATATATACAAGATATATATATATATACACAAGACATATATATATACAAGATATATATATATACAAGATATATATATATATACTATATATATATACGATATATATATATATATTCTATATATATATACATTATATATATATATTGTATATATATATATATATGTATTGTATATATATATATATATACACACACACAACATATACAAGATATATTAAATATGGGAGCAGGATACAAAGGTCTTTGCTGAGCAAGAGACCACACTTTAATAACTATAGACCTAGAGTATTTTCTGCTTCCTACCCAGAATCTGTAATAAAATAAGCCTTGTCCCTGAATGTGTCAAATAATCCAGGCTAGTCACAATTGTTTCTCAAAAGTCCGATAACTCAATTAATTAAGTGTTGCACCAAATGAAGACTATTAACTGGATTTGCAAAAGAGGTATATTAAGAGGTGTTAGTACAGCTTTAATAATAAGTGAGGTATGCTAGATCAGTTTATGTTGAATACGTATTTTTATTCTTTGGTATAAAGACAGTGATGTCATATACTAACATTATCATACTGTAACATACTTTTTCCCTTCTGTTTGCATATCAGTTCAGTACAGACAGGTAATACTTTTGTCACAATAGAATTTATCTATAAATTTGGTTTTGAAAAGAGAAGCTTAAATAGAACTATAAGATTAATCATCTTTTCATATTGTGTATATTAATCTTATTTTTTTCCCTAAGTTTTATTTATTTATTTTGAAAGCGAGAGAGAGAGAGATGGGGAGTGGGGCACAGAGAGAGGGAGAGAGAATCCCAAGAACCCCTGTGCTGTCAGCACAGAGCCTGATGTAGGGCTTGATCCCACAAACTGTAAAATCATGACCTGAGCCAAAACCAAGAGTCAGACACTTAACAGACTGAGCCTTCCAGGCGCTGCTTTTCTTCTTCTTCTTTTTAAGTTGTATTTATTTGTTTTGAGAGACAGAGAATCTTCTTATTTGAAATTTTAGCTTAATCATCAATCATCTATTTAACTTAGTTTAGCCCAATACTTTTTACATTGAAGATTTTGAAGCCCAGGGGCACCTGGATAGCTCAGTCAGTTAAGTGTCCAACTCTTGATTTCAGTTCAGGTCATAATCTCACAGCTTGTGGGACTGAGCCCTCTGTTGGGGGCTGCACTGACAGCATGGGGCCTGCTTGGGATGCTCTCTCCCTTTATCTCTGGCCCCCTCCAAAATAAATAAATAAACTTTAAAAAAATAAGATTTTGAGACCCAAAGATGTAAGCATTTAGAGAAAGAGCTGAAGGTACATTCTTTATATTTTCATACCTAGTCCTGTTTTCTTTTCATTACTACTATCAATTCTCTCTGAAGTGTGGGCTTCACTGTGACCTCTTTCATGTATACATGTATTCAAATTAGCAACGGAAAATTTTTGCAATATTCGAAACAAAAGTTTAAAAAATACATTAGTATGAATTACATTGCCAAACCCACACTAATTTTTAATATTTAGCCAGAGATCTAGTTGCTACCAATTTTTAAGTTGTTATTTTAATGCTGTTTAAATATCATATTATGCTATTTTAAGTTGTTCTTTAATTCTTAGAAATAAGTAAGTAATATATTTGGATGCCCTCCAGTATCTCCCTCTGAATTAAACTACCTCACTCTATAATCATGTCATTTAATCAAAAATTAACTTCCTGCCAGAGTGGCTTGTTAAGGATTTGCTAATTCTGACTTTATTCTCTGAAACTTAATTGAACTCAGCGGTCAATAGCTACTCTCCCCAGGTCTCAGATAACAAAATGCATTTTGGCTTTTTCTTTTTTTCTTCAGATTTATCATTTTACAAACTTCTAAGTTTTTTTTTCTTTAAAAATACATTCTTACAATGATTGAAGCAAATGAAAAAGATGAGCCACCATTAATTGATTATTCTTGAGGCTTTGCTATTTTTTAAGTCAATTTAGGATGATTTTTGACCTCTTATAATATGATTTTGTATCTAATTAATATAACAGTCTGAAATTTTTAACACAGTCGAGTCTCTTGGGTAACTCAAAGATGTTTGGTTCAATCTTGTCTCTGTCAACTCTGGTCCATGGAAAGTATCCTTCCCAAGGTGATGCAGGCTACCTTATAATGTACCAGAACACCGTGAATATCTCTCATGGAGTTGTGAAATGCTTTAAAAATTAAGATTGTAATTTAAAGATCTAATCTCATAATTTAGTGAGGTTTGAAAAGATGAAATGTCTCTGCAAAATAGCTTCTGATTCAGAATTTATAAAGTGATTGAAAATTCTCGTAGCTGGGTAATGGTACACAGAATTTACTCTACCAGTGTCCCCAAATTTGCATATGATTAGAATTTTCTGAAATAAAAAGCTTTTAAAAACAAAATGTGAGGGGTGCCTGGGTGGCTCAGTCAGTTAGGCATCTGACTCTTGGTTTCAGCGCAGGTTATGATTTTGCGGTTTGTGAGTTTTTGCCATGCACGTCTGGCAAACCTGACTGTTTTTGCCCTGTGCTGTGAGTCTGCTTGGGATTCTCTCTCTCTCTCTCTCTCTCTCTCTCTCTCTCTCTGCCCTTCTCCCCAGCTTATGCTCTCTTGCTCTCTCTCTCTCTCAAATAAGTAAACTTAAAAAAAATGTGAACTGATACTTTTAAGAATTGAGTGGTAAGGTGAGGTGCATAGAGAGAAAAAATATTTAGATATCCTTCTTGTTTAGTGAGAAACAAAGCAAATGTATCTCTACTGTGATTTATTCTGTGCAGCTAGACTATGACTAGGAGAAAATGAGTGAAAAAAGAAGTTGATGTTAGAGTAAGGATAAATTATTTCATTTGGTGTTCATTTTATACAATTATATACATAAAAATACAAATTTTTAGTGTACTTAAATTTTTTGTTATGTAAATCTTTTTCATAAAGTTCAATACAACAAAATTAAATTCAAGAAATAAAATTTAGTTCTTATTGTTGAGCAGCAATTAGTGATGAAAATCACATTCTTGCATATAAAAATAATTGAGTTTCATAGGACAAATGAGAGCAAACCACAAAGTCTGAAAAAAATAATGCTTTAATTCATGATGAAGAAGCAGTTTTAACCTTTTTTGGTTAAGATTGTGTACTGCTACCCAGGAAAAACTGGCATATATATAACTCAAATATTATAATATTCAAGCATTCATGGGACTCCAGGTTAAGATTGCTTTTTTTTAATGTTTATTTATTTTTGAGAAAGAGAGAAGCAGAGCAGGAGTGGGCAAGGGGCAGAGGGAGACACAGAATCTGAAGCAGGCTCCAGGCTTTGAGTTGTCAGCACAGTGCCTGACACCGGGCTTGAACTCCCTCGTGAACCATGAGATCATGACCTGAGCTGAAGTCAGAGGCTTAACCACCTGAGCCACCCAGGTGCCCCAGGTTAAGATCCCTTTTAAAAAACCACTTCTGGCACACCTGGGTGGCTCAGTTGGTTTGGAGCAGACACACAAAGAATAATGACACTGAGGCTTTTCTTTCCAGGAAGCAGCTTTATTTGTGCCAGCATGGGCTCACTGGGCTAAAACGTGAAAGGCTGAGCCCTGAGCACAGCAGATGGTTGCCTTTTGTACAGTTTTTTCTCCTTTGTCTCCCATACATGGTAACATACAGTCTGAATGGGTGGTCTGTGTTACAGAGTCGTGAGGAATGTTGTGCACGTGCACATAGCCAGATTGCCTTCCCTTGTCCTGAGGTTTTCACCCCATTCCTTAGGGAGGGACTCTACCTTAGGGAGGTTAAGGGCCCGACTCTTGGTTTCAGCTCAGGTCATGATCTCACGGTTTGTGGGTTCAAGCCCCATGTCAGGCTCTGTGCTGATGGTGTGGAGCATGCTTGGGATTCTCTCTCTCGCCCTCTCTCTCTGCCCCTCCCCTGCTCACTCTCTCTCTCAAAATAAATAAATAAATAAATAAATTTTTAAAAAAGCATTTCCATTCTAGTCTTATAAGACAAATTAAAGAACTATGAATATTAGAAATTCCTCATGTTAGAGACAGAAAGCACGAAAATATTATGACAAGAACGTTGGCTTAATATCTTTAAAATTTAAAGACAAGTGAAATTATAAGATAAACACTTTACTAGGTAAATGTGTGATGACTCCAATCTTGTATTTGTTGGAGGAGGTCGTCCAGAGGACATGACTGCCAATTGACCTGCTGGAGCTGGGCACCTGGAGGCTCCTCATGCCCTCCACTTTCCTCCACCATCCCCACTGCCAGAGCCATATTCAAGGACGCAGCCTAGAGAGAGCAATGTGTTGTTGAGACTATCCGGACCATATATGTGACTGAACCCAGTTAGCCCCTTTATATAAACATTTATGATTTTGGTTGTGGGGTGCAGAGATCTACTCGTCCTGCAGCTGACAGAGACAGGCTGTGTATGTAAGTTCCCTTGCTTATTAAAACTACCACCTACCAATCTGAGTAATTTGCCTCTTTCTTCAATCTCTCCCTGCTCTCCTAGTTTGAGCACCAGTTTCCATTTCACCTGGAAAGCCTTCTCAAGGGTGGGAACAAATGGTAATAAATAATACGGAAAAGAGTACATTCAAACTCAGAAAAGTGTTTATCCTTTGTTCCAAGGCTGGTACTATGATGAAGCAAGCAAGAAGCCTAAGGGGCAAAATATAAAGAAGTACTCACTTTCCGCATCATGCAAGTATAGGGTTGGCACCTGAGAATGAGTGCCTCCTTAAATTTTGACCCCTAGACACTTTGCTTTCCTTGCCTTAGTCCCAGCCCTGCTTTACATTAATCAAAGAAGTTCAAATTACAGCTAGGGTCAGCAGTCTTCCAGATGGTTCTCTATGATCCCCTGCTTATATTTATGGCATTCATAAATATATGGGATTCCGTATGACCAGTAGAATATGTCCGAAGTGACAGTATGTGACATTCTGGCTACTGCTTTGCTCTCTCTTCTGGGAGAAGATCTCAGAAGCCAGCTGCCATTTTGTTAGGCTAAACAAACTGCTAGATGCAGAAGTCCAAGTGTTAAGGAAATGAGGGTTCCTGCCAACAGCTGTGAGAATGAGCCATTTTGAAAGCAGATTTTTTAGCCCCAGTCAAGCCTTTCTGTGACCATAGCCTCGCCAACATTTTAATTGCAACCTCGTAAGGAACCCTGAGCCAGAACCATTCAGCCCAACTACTCCTGAATTTCTGACACAGAAACTTTGAGATAATAAATGCTTATTGTTTTCAGCCATTTGTTAACACAGCAATAGGTAACTAACAAAAGCAGACTTGAGGCATTTTATCATTTGTACCTAAAGAAAAAGGAATTCTGTGTTGGTAATACAGTCTTATCACAGTGGTTAAGAACACGGACTCTGGAGCCACTGTCTCAGTTTGAATTCTGGATCAGTCATTTATTAGTTGTGTGGCCTTGGAAAAATTACTTATCTGTGTTTTAGCTCTTTAACTGTAAAAGAAAGAAAACAATAGCACCTATACTACAAGATTGATACAAGAATTACAAAAATGAATATATTCAAAGTGTCTACTAAACAATAAGCATTATGAAAGCATGTGCTATGATTATTTCTATTTTTGTTTGTGCTGATTTCTCATATAGATGCATGCATTATTGCTAATAAGTGAAGTACAGCTTTCCTTACATGCAGATGTGTTTCACTAATGCCTTACATAATAATACCTGAGCATAGATATGTATGGCTTCTCAAAGGGTATTTTGTACCTCCAGAAAGGAGAAATGAAGTTTCTCCCACCTTGGTTGTAGATGGGAAGACACTTTTCTGGATTATATAGCCAGGAGAAGTTTCCCCCTATTATTCACATTTTATTTTATGGTTATTTCCTTCTTGCCATTCCAGAGATGCTCCCGGTTGCAGTAGCTGGGTTAAATGTTTGCTTGTCTCCTATAATAAAAGACTTGGAAAGGTTTTGTTGTCCATATATTGCATGCTACAACATGCAGCTTGCACTTCCCCATAAATGAATCTCTTATTCCCTTGCATTGTATTTTTTGTGTGTGTGACCTACATGCATTCTTCTCTTTAAAGAAATGTTCTTACTGCTCTGCAGACATCATCTAGCCTGAGCTGGAGGTTACCATGGTGATATGGCCATACAGGATGACTTCAAGACTACATCATGCTGAGTTGTTTTCAGGGAGAATTGAGGACTCTTGTCTTTTGCTGATAGGCTCTACTTACATTGACCCTCCCTGCCTTCTTAGAATAAAGAACTTTGCTGTTGGTGGATATCCAGACTGGCTATTTGCAAAAAAATAAAGTAGGTAACATTTATTTTTACACTTTCATTTTCTGTGACCTTTTCCCCAGTAATAACATCCTTTTACCAGGTATTTGATGACCCTATACTATCTCAGACCTTCCTAACAAGGAAGAAATTAATCTGGCAAACTTACCTACACTATGATTTTTTTAAAAAATCACTATATTTGAGTTGCATTATTTAGATTCACCACAAAAGTCATGAATGTAGAGAGAGCTATTCTAGAGGAAGGAATTTAATTTTCTTGGAAACACACATGTGGCAGAAATCTCTCCAGTTAGAAATATGGAATGAAATTTTATTTTAAAATTATAACTATAAAACATACACTTAGCTTTCAAATAATTCCCAAAATATATATACTTGGCAGAACAATCAAATGTGCTAATTTCTGTCCAAAACAGCACAGGCTTTTTTCTTTCTGTTCCAAACACTAGTCCTTCAGAAAATGACTTTAGTTTAATTATTTTTTCTTAGTGAGCAACATTTACATTTTTTGTTTTATTTTTCTTGAATTATCTGAAGGAATTCTTTAGAGTTTCTCAAAATTTTGTTACCAGATTGTATATTCAGTTGGGCATCAAAATCCTCAAAAAATTTTCACTGGCTACACTTTAATTGGTGAAGAAAACAAAATCACTATTCCTGGTAATTATCCTGTGAAATAAATGTATTTGAATCTTACACTATTTCTCTTTATTCATATTTGTATCATGTAGCATTTAATATTTGCTGCCTGACATGTAACTTTTCATGTGTGCCGTTGTCTCTTCACTTAATTGAGAACTGGTTGATGTTAGAGATCATTCTAATGTTTTGTTGGTTTCCAGGTAGTATTTAACAATTTAATAAACACTAATTTATTGAAAATTTTATTTTGAAATGTATCCAAAGTTTCAAGGAAAGTGATTACATATCTTCCCCCCACCCCGTGAAATATTTTGCTCTAGCTCTTCAAGTTTTATTTTTCTGCTGTAGAGAGGGATATGTTTGTTTATGCATTTAGCATATTCTTTTGAATACTAGGCTCTGTTCTTTGAGATATGAATGAAAGTTTGAAAATCCCTACCTTGATCAACCTTACATTAGTAGGAGGATATAAACAAACAAGCAATTAAACAATTTATAATTCCAATGACTATGAAGAGACTTATGATAAAGAGATTGTGTGGCTACTGTAGAAGTAGCCTCTCTATGTAGGTGACAATCTGGGAAAGTTTAGGACTGTGTTGTATTTGAACATACAAAGAAGGCTAATGTTGCTGCATTGTAGAGAACCAGAGGTGGGGATTATTAAATATAGTAGTGTCCCTTTATTCACAGTGTCACTTTCTGTGGTTTCAGTTACCTATGGTCAGCTGCAGCCTAGAAGCAGATGATCCTCCTTTTGACATATCTCCAGAAGTCAAAAGTAGCCTAACATTACATCACAATGCCTATGTCATTGATCTCACTTCCTCTCCTTACCTAGGCAGTTCATCATTTCACATTATCACATGAAGGGTGAGTACAGTACAGTAAGATATGTTGAGAGAGACCACATTCACATAATTTTTATTATAGTATATTGTTATAATTGCCTTATTTTATTATTAGTTATTGCTGTTAATCTCTTACTGTGCCTAATTTATAAATTAAACTTTATCATAGGCATGTATATAAAGGAAAAAACAATATATATAGGGTTCAGTACTATCTGTAGTTTCAGGAACATATTCCCCATGGATAAGGAGGGACTACTGTAATGTCAAAGAGAGAGGAAAAGGCCATGGAGTGTCCATTGTAAACCAGGGAAATGGATTTGGATTTTTTAAAACAAAGTATAATGGGAATCTATTGGAAGACATTAAGGAAAGATGAAACAAGATCCAGTTTATATGTATATTTTAAAAAGTTGTAATTCTAGGATATGAAACAGAGAAGATTTGGACAGGATATACTTGAGGTAGGCTTAGGAAGCTAGGCCAGGAGTTCTGATTTTTCCTTGTTAAGTCTGACATATTTGTTTGACATGTGTGCAGAGACATGAGGTAGAAGAAAGTTAATGTGTAGGGATAAAGATAGGGATTTGGGACCCATTGCTATTTAGTTGGTATTTAAAGCCATGAATTGCATGAAATTAGCTAGAAATGTTACTTTGTGGGAATATTGACAAGATGACTTGAAGCTGAGGCTTGAAGCACCTCAACACATAGAGGTTCAATAGAGAAGAAAGGATCGTAGAGGAGATAGTGCTTTAAGTATGGAGAGAGGAAGAAGTACAGGAAAATACAAGGTCAGAAAGGTGTGCGTGGAATTTGGTTTCATGGAAGTCATTTGTGACTTTGACATAAACAATAACAATGAAGTAGTGGGGACAAAACTTGGCTAGGGTGAGTTTGCCTATGAAAACAATACAAAGAACTGTCAAAAGATAGCACGTGTTTCATAATATACATAGTTGGTGATAACGACAGTAATGGAATGAAAACACTGTTATTTGATGGATATTGGGTTTATGTACAGCATTTTGCTGAGCACTTTTCAGGCATTATTTTACTATGTGCTTGTAACAGCACTTTGGAATCTGTATTATTTTCTTTATTTTAAAAATAAGGAAATTGAGACCTAGAAAATTTAAGTTACTTGCTAAGATCATGTTGCTTTATCACAAACAGAAGATTTGCAGCATCAATCTTCACCTAAAGAATTAAAGGAGTGAAATAATTATTGCGTGTACTTATTTTCTGCAAATTTTTGCTCTTTAACTAAGATAACAGTTAATATATGTTAAACTCTGTTTTTGGAGTTTATTAGCATAATTGGATCACAAGAAAGTGATCATCACATCAGCACTGTAAAGAAGTGATGGCTGCAGAATGTGATGTTTCTGATTTTTCAATTCTAAAATCCAAACTTGAAGGACTTACAATACCTCTAAAATGTATTTGTGTCAAAAGTTCCTGATATAATGAATGCATTTCAGACTGAGGGAAAAAACTTTTAATTCATTTCTTATTAATTTTTTCCTGAATGTCATTGCAAAATAGCTAGAATAATCCATATTTAACCAGGTAAAATCCTAAAAATCAACATGCGTAATTTTAGATGATCAGATTACAAACATGAAAATGTGCTGTGATAATTTAATAATTTGTGTTGTGCAAATTAATGGCAAATAATTAGCTACCTATCTCACATTATACTAAATTAAATCAGAAAGATTGGAGATTTATATATGAAAACATAAACACATTAGGAAATATAAAGTCTTTATAAAGTAATATTGGATTACGAGAAGCCACTCTAGCAGGATAGGAAATAAGAAAAGGAAGCACTGACAGGTTTGCCAACTCAAAGAAAGGGAATAATACTATACAAAAGTTGAAAGAGAAGTGAAAAACTGGACAAAATATAGAGAGAGTATACAAAAGAAAAATGGATAATATCTATATAAATAGTTTCTGTAAATAAAGATGACCAGCTTAATAAAAAAATGGGCAACAAATATGAAAAGGCAATAAATTCACAGAAGACACAATGTACAATGAACAAATAAAAAGATGTTTAGTCACAGTGGTGATTTAAAAGATACACATTGAAATAATGTTAAAGTGGTTGTCTCCACTTTAACAAAAGAAAACAAGAGAAAATTACTAATAATACCTATGGGTATGGGGGAATAGACACTTTCAAACACTGTGGGTGTATGTGATAAACATTTATTATGGGGGAATTTTCAGGAAAATCCCCAATTAATGTCAGTTGTGTAATTTTGTTTTTTCTTATAATGGGGCTGGAGAAAACACTATGGATACCAGTTCTAAGTGAAGCTTTCTTACTGCCACCAAACCCTTTTCTCTAAGCTAAAGATTCTCCCTCAGGCTGCACAGGAGAAACATCTGGGTAACTTAAAAAAAAGGGGGGGCCCAACCAATCAGTTGAAAATCTCTGGGAGTTGGCATAATGCATTGCTGATTTTTAGAATCTTCCCAGTAGAATCCAATATGCACTAGGGTGAGATCTCTAAGCATCTTCACCTTTCCTGTTAGGGAGAGTAAGTAACAAACCTAAAGCTAATTATTATTTTTTAATGTTTATTTATTCATTTTGGGGGGGGGTGGAGCATGTGTGAGCAAGGGGAAGGGCACAGAGGGAGAAGGAGAGAATCCCAAACAGGTTCTGTGCTGTCAGTAACAAGCTCTTTAAAACTGTTGTCTCTGAAGACTGGTCTTAAGGGGAAATTTACTTTCGAAAGCATATTTTTATAAATTAAAAAAAATTATTGTTTAATTTACATCCAAGTTGGGTAGCATATGGTGCAACAGTGATTGCAGGAATAGATTCGTCAATATCCCTTACCCATTTAGACCATCCCACCTCCCACAACCCGTCTAGTAAACCTCTATTTGTTCTCTATATTTAAGAGTCTTTTATGTTTTTTCCGCCTCCCTGTTTTTATATTATTTTTGCTTCCCTTCCCTTATGTCCACCTGTTTTTTATCTTAAATTCCTCATATGAGTGAAGTCATATGATATTTGTCTTTCTCTGACTGACTAATTTCACTTAGCATAATACACTCTAGTTCCATCTATGTACTGCAAATGGCAAGATTTCATTCTTTTTGATTGTGGAGTAATACTCCTACAT